>NC_136483.1:98955617-98988117 GCF_053919585.1 Euprymna scolopes | reverse complement strand
ATCACAGAATTTTACAGGGTTAACTAACCACGTGGAACTATTCTAATCATGTGGACTGTTTTTTGTTTTTAAATTCTAATTATTTGAACTGTTTTTGTAAAATTCCAATTATTTGAACTGTTGAATTATCAAAATTTGAACTGTTTATTTTTTTAAATTCTAATTATTTGAACTGTTTAAAATAAAAAAATAAAAATTCTAATTATTGGAACGGGTTTTTTTTCTCTTTAAGTTAACAACTGAGCACTTTATTGAAGGGGTAATTTTCTGCCTCGACACCGCCTACGTCAGACGGCCTCTCCCCGAGCTCAGAACGTGGCAGATGTTGGGACCATCTCCGTAAAGGTTATCCAAAAAAGGAGGGGTTCAGTGCCCGTGGCAGAGAAGTAGATTTATTTATCAATAAAAGTTGCGGAGAAGTAAATTTATTTATCAATAAAAGTCGTCATTTAAAAAAGAAAATTGTGGAGGTGGACCTAAATGTAAATATTTACCCAAAAAAGTATCCCGAAGTTTATTACAAAAACGTTTTGTTTTCGCACTATTCAACAATTTGTTCATCCGCGCATGTAAATTAAAAAATATTTGTAAAAGTGAGAAGTTATCAGTAAATGATTTAGTTTTTTTTAATTAATTAATTTATTTAATTTTTTACATTCGGTCCACCTCCACAAATGTTAAGAACGGCTTTCAGAATAAACACCTTCAACCTCTCCATGTTAACAACGGATTTCGGAATAAACACCAATTTTTTTTTTTTTTTTGGGGGGGGAGATATTTAAAAAAAAAGTCGATAAAAGTCGTCATTTAAAAAGAAATTTAAAATCAAATGTTTGTAAAAGTGAGAAATTATTAATAAATGTTTAGTAACATTTTTCGGTGATCCGCGCTATTTTTTAAATCGTGTTTTTTTTATTCAATTGCAAGGTTAAAGTACAGAATAGGTACAAAACACCCTCCCTCCCATGTTAAGAATGGCTTTTTAAATAATAACTCTCTTCATGAGTACCCATTTTTCTTTTAATATTCATAAAAAGTAAAACTTTTTTCAAAATAAATAAATAAATAAATAAATAAATGTTTGTAAATGTGACAAATAATCGTTTAGTTACGGCAACGTCAGTAAATAAAATATGTTACGTGCAGGGTGGGATGGGAGACTAAGGGAGCGACTATTATTTTTTTCTACTGGTCGCCATGGAACTCAACGCCCAAGAAGTACCAAAATGTAACTTTTTTGTCAAATAAATAAATAAATAAATTTCAAGCAATTTTTGCAATAAATAATAGATAGCAACTTCGTTAATTTTACGACTCGCCCCAGCATATTATAAACACCCTAACTTCCCCATGTTAAAACGGTTTTCGGAATGAACAACCTCCCCGTATTAAGAACGGCTTTCGAGGTTTATGGAAGGGCGTTTTTTTTATAAACATGGGGGGGGGGTTAGGGTTTTTATAATACGTTGAGGCATGTCGTAAAAATGAAGTAGTTTAGAAAAAGTTAAAACAAACTTTTTTATGTAAACAATGCCGTGAAAAGAAATGAAACAATTAAAACGTAATGTTTCATGAGTGAAAAGCCTAAACATAAATAAAATTAAAAAATTGGTAAGTACATAAATGAATTTAAAATTTTAAAATATGGGATTTAATTTTAATAATTCGCGAGGTAAATTTATTTTAATAACATAAAAACATACCTCGACTCTAAAGATGGGTTGTCTGAAAATTTCAAATAAATTGGTAACGTAGAAATATGGTGTTATTCGTTTAGAACGAACCAACTTTACATTTTCATATATATAGATGTATATATATGTATATATATATGTATTATTATTACAATTATATTTGGTTTAAACATCAGTGTTTTCTTTTACCATGTAATTTATTACTATTCATTATTATTATTATTATTATTATTATTATTATTATTACTTATTTAATTATTATGCATTAATTACATCTCCACTAACATTTGTTAATACAGTATAACTCCTATAATTTGAACATACGTTTCGTTCAAATTAGAAGATGCTGTTCAAGTTTCGTGATTAAAAAAGTGCTGCAGTTAACTTTAATTTTCTAAAAATTAAGAAATAGGAAATGAAATTCATTGCTATATGATACTTCCCGTATATATAAAGTTGAGTTTACGATATATTGTAGATAAGAATTGTTAAATATTATTACCAGGAACAGAAACATTGAAAACAAATTAAATCTACTCTTACTTGTTAGGTATTTATTACCTAAGTTATCATCTACAGAAATCATACATTTATGTAAAATACAGTTTTTTTTTAATTTATTCATTAAATGAGTCTCATTGTAGTTTATATTTTCATCGATTGAGCTTTCGGGCGCTGCCATTGTATTCCGTAAGCAATTACGAAAATCTACAATTTCTTGGTTCTGTAGCTTCTTTATGATTATATCTCTTCGGAGTGACATTGCTTGCAAAACATAGTTGTCACTAAAGTAAGGACTTTTTTCTAGAAATTTTATAACCGTCTCCATAGACTTTTCTGCATCATTCCATGACATTGCTTCATCAGAGTGTTCTTGGTTATTTACATTAGAGTCAAGAGAATTGGATCTGTCGCTATTTTCATCACCATTACTGCCTTCAGGATATTGATCAGTAGTTTCTTCATCTTGTTGCACCCACATTTCAACATCATTTGCATTAAGTGATTTAAGAACAGTGTGGTTGGTCGGTAACCGTTTGATTTCAAGAATTTTTTCCAGACCAGATGTATTCTCTGATTTTAAAGTAGCAAGCCATTGTGATGGGTTGTTTTACATTATTTCAAACATAGCAACCTGAAAAAAATATTTACATTTAGTGTAAATTAATTATCAATAGCTAATCTACATTAATTACATAGTACCAATATCAACATTACTGCGCAATATCTGACTAAATCATGTAAACAGTTTTACTGCAACTCCGCATCAAATATGCTAATACAATTTCAATGACGAGAGAGTTCAAGTTTAGAGAAAGTCCAGGTTTAGAAGAAGTCCAACTTTAGAGGAAGTTCAAATTAAAGGAGTTTTACTGTATATAATTTTTATATCATTGTCTACATATTAAGTTTAAATTATAGCATCAATTTGACTATTTCGGGAATCTTTAAAGTTCTTGTTCTTTTTTTCCCTACAAAACGATTATAAATCTATAATTTATACCCGTGGATATCATCTTATATTGCATTATAACCAACCCGCAATTATTGTACCAACTGAAATTTTACATATTCCTCCGAATAAATATACCTATATTTTTATTTGGAAATAGAGGGTGCAGCAGAAATATCTCCCACATTTTGACATGCGATCTTCTCAATCGCGCTTGTGAAGTTTCTGAGAAACCATTAATTTATATGGATAGAATTGCATATCAGTGTGCAGAATTCTTCTCACTGTTTGATCAGATAACCCCAAAGCCAAAACATGTTTTTGAGACTGAGCAACAGAAAGTCTCACAGATCGAATACTTTCTGGTGTTCGAGCGTTTCAAAGCCTTCCAGATGGCTTTCTTTTAAGTGCCGAACCTGTAGCTCTGAAATTTGCAATCCATAGCTTAGAACGAACAGGAAAATTTTATTGTTCTTATTTGAAACATTTGAAGATTTTACCCGTAAACGTTATGCATGCTTGAGACTAGTGTCTAATGGTTACCTTTTTATCTAGACAAATTGAATTTGATTATCGTTATAGTACATATGGTGTTCGTTGTTATAAACACGATCTTTTAACAAGACCTGATAGCCGTTTTTTTTTTAAAGATATTTTTGAATGATGTTAGTATATTTTTGGGATGAGGTTTGATAATTTTTTGTATACGGTCGGAAGGTACATCGGCCGAAACGGTGTGGAAAAAGCAACCAAGATGAGAACAATAGTCCAAGCAATCCAAATACAAAAATATTTTTGAATATTGATATAGTGATTATTTATTAGTTGTAATAAAATTCTAACGTGCTGTAATATCTCTTTTTTTTTTTTTTTTTACTTGTGTGCATATATATTTACTTGTGTGCATATATTTTTTACTTGTGTGCATATATTTTTTATTTGTGTGCATATATATGTGTGGATGTATATGTGTGGATGTAACTTCATTTGGTTTTATAAATTTCAAATGAACCTTACGAAATAATGTTTTAAAAGATGTGACCAAACTCCTATTTAAAATTCACACCAGCCACGCAAATACACGAATATATCAGACCCACAACAATTGTCAATAACACAGGTAATATTCCTTTTCTCTCTCCATGAGTGGCTGACCGCCAGAGATATGAATTTTGGTGAATAACATACAAGGTGTCCTTTATTTCGACCATCATTAAAGAACCTGAGGTGATTCTAAACTCTTTCCCAAGAACTTTACAGCAAACTCAACTTTATGCAATCAGGACCACCTATGTCCCGAATTTTCTTCCAAAACCGAAAATAATCTGCGCGACATCCACATATCCGTTCGTAATGCTATTGCACTTATTAAGAACCTTGCTGCCAGCAAAGAAACTGGTCCTGACAATATTATATATATATATATATATATATATATATATATATATATATATATATATATATATATGTCTTTACATAAGCAGTAGTTTGTTGCTACACAGTCATGAGCATGTTTCGGTCTACCAGTATTTACTAACTAGAGACCTCATCAGGCAATAACCCTTATTTCCGAAATTACTATTAAAGAGTAAATAATTAATTTATTTACCAAAGTCTTATATATCACAAATCGAAGAGAAAAGGTCAATAAATAATATATTCAAATTTAAAACAAAAAAAAGTACTGTTTTTTAGAAATTTACCTGTTAAGTCCGAAGTTTAAAACCTTTTTTTAAAAAAAAAAATACGTTTTTTTTTTTTTTTTTTTTTTAATGAAACTTTGGTTCTTGCTCCTTTAATTGAAAAAAAAAATAGGGTTTGAATTACATTTTTCGAGGAGTTATAAGCTTGGAAAGATGGGGTGGAATTATTCAATATTTTCACGAAATTTCTGACACACCTTTACGTGGATGTATATTTCATAACGACGTGAACATGCACTCAATATAGGAACGGAGCCGAATCACGTCCCTGTCGTTTGCAAATCATGTTGAGTCCTGACATAAAAAAAAAACACTTGTGTCTACTTCACACGAGTCACGACACTTCAACGTAATCACTTTTCATTTCAATCAAAGAGCTTTCATCTTTATTAAAGTAAATACTTCTTTGGTTGACGTTTCATTTCATCTTAGTGATAAAGCTCCATGTTCCATTAACATTGTGCCCTTTTGGAATATATATATATATATATATATATATATATATATATATATATATATATATATATATATATATATATATATAGTCATCCACATACAGTACTGTTTCGCTGTTTCACAGCTCATCAGTGCGGCTAGACAGGCAACTTCCTCAAGCCAGGATCGAAACCCGACCGCCCTAATGACGGTTAAGGCTTCTCACCATTGCTCTATATGGCTGCTGCTGTGTGGGTAATGAATTAACGATGTTTTGACATCGTCCAAATGCCTCCGCTCGATTTGCGATTTGTTTACACAAAAAGCGTCGCTCAATACGCTAATGGCAATTTGTATATCACTTCCCAATATGCTCAACCCAAGATAGGGAGCATTATGTTACTAATACTAATATATATATATATATAGGACGATTAATCGGAATCGAGAATCGGAAAAATTTGTGCGTAATTTCCGATTCCAAAATCGATTCTTTTAATAATTTTCCAACGTAATTTTTCATTGCTTGTACTGACGGTAAATTTTTATTGTTTTTAAACTATTAGTAAAACTAAACTCTATAATAATGTCTAAATAAGATGTATTTTTTTATTTGCATAAAATAAACAAAACACAACTTGAAACTTTGCGACAATTCACTAAGTACCTTCTACAAGAATGCAGTTTATTCACAAGGCATCGAAATAAATATTTTGTCAAGAAAATAATATCAAGCATTATTGCTAATTAAATAAAGATAGAATATAAAAAGAACGGAAGGCACACGAAAAACGAAACCATATATTTATTAAAGAAATACTTTAGTTTTTAACATTTTTTGTGTTATTACGAAACAAACAAACAAAAACAAAACACTTTTTGTATTATCAAATAATAAAACAAATATTTTGTTTTGAAAAAATTTGTACTTCACGGGAAACGTGGACCCTGCCTAAACGATGTTTTTATTTAATGATTGCTCCTCCAAAGCGCATGCGCAAAAGGTTTACTTTGGTTTATTTAATCACGAAAACTTTTTGAAGGTACTATTTGAGGCCAAAAAAAAGGGGGGGGGGAGGAATCATTATTTGAATATGTATGAAAAAATAATTTAACAAAAAACTAATATTTAGTGAAGAAAATAATAAAAAATTAAAATAAAATGAAATAAAAATAAAATAAAAACAAGCACTAAATAAAAGTATGAATCAAATTTACCCAAAGAAAAAAATAAAAAAAAATAAAATAAATACCCGCGCAATTAAAAATAAAGTCTGAGATATATACGAAGAAAGTGAAAGAAAACGCTTTGAGGGAGCAATCATTAAATAAAAACACCGTTTACGCAGGGTCCACGTTCCACGTGAAATACCCAAAATTATTTTATTAAAATTGTATTTTCTTACGCAGACTTTTAATAAATATTTTTACAATTATATATTGATACATTTTTTTGTTGTTATTTTGGATTATTTGTATTTGTGTTATTTTTTCCAGTTTTTTGAAAATAAAAATAAACATACGTGCGCCATGTAGCAATACTTACGTTTTTGTTTTATAATCTGTTTTCGATTAATTTTATCTGCTCTTATAAAGGAAACGATTTTTTAAAATGTGATTGACGTTACAATTCAAGATGACGAACGGGAGAGCAAATTCACAGAAAACAAAATTGAAGAGGAAAAATAAAAAAAATCATTTCGAAATAGAGCCGATCTATATGTTTGGGTTTCAAATATTTTTCTGTTCGGAAAAAATCTTGTTTGTTAATTATTTGCCGCGTTATTTGAGGAAATTGGAGATATCGCCCTCTAACAATAGCCGCCGTCTGCATACTGCACAATTGCCCCCGTAATGACTTTTAAACGATACCCTACCCATGTTAAGAATGGCTTTCGAAATAATGACGTTATTATTTCAACGCGGTACCAAAAATACATAAGAAGTGTTTTCTTTTTTGTTGTTTCGTAAAAACACAAGAATTGTTTAAACTAAATTAATTCTTCTAAATAAAATAATTACTTTCTTTGATAATATGTTTTCTTTCTTTTGTTTTTGTTTCGTAATAACACAAAAAGTGTTAAAACTAAATTATTTTTTTAAATAAATACATGGTTTCGTTTTCTGTATCTTGACTCCATGACCATGTTTATTTTTTTAAAACAAGAGATAAAAATAATTTCTAAAAATATTATTATTATTATTCTCTTTTATGAAGACAATTTTTCTTCAAGAACGGTCATAAAATGTGTTTTCAATCGATATTTATTCAATAAGGGACCAGTTTTCCTACCTAGCAAAAAGGGGGGGGGGAGTTTTCCGGTTACGGGGTTTCCGGGTACGAGTTTTCCGGGTACGGTTTTCCGGGGACGAGTTTTCCGGGCACCGATTATCAGTTATCGATACTTATCGAAGACATTTCGATACAAAGCCCATCTAAGAATACTGCCAGTTCATTTGTGTGAAATTTGTGTCGAAGTTCATTTGTGTGAAATTTCAGAAACAAACTGGCTCAACCGTTTTCGAGTCCACAGGAAACGAACCCACAGACACGCAGAGTTTCTTTTACATAATAGTAGAGCCAGAGATTAGTTGTAAGTAGATGTATGGGTATTTGTTTGACTAGAATTCTTTGTTTAAAACTACTGATGTATTATAGATCCGCATTTATTAAAGCAGCACGAAAGTTTAGGTTGTTAATTGAGCACATTCACTGATGGTTGGAGTAATTAGTTGGAAGTAGGTGTTTCTGCATTTCTTTAACAAGAACTCTTTGTTTAAAACTACTGATATGCTACAATCTACGTCTGTTTTACTATGCTCCGACGAACTACAAGCCTTTGTACCCCCTCGACGTAAACACCCCCGACAAACCCGACGAGCAGCAAAATCCCACCCCTACACAGTAGAAATCCCTAGATGTAAGAAAGCCTTCTACTCTAATAGTTTCTTCCCCAGAACTGCTATACTTTGGAATTCCCTTCCGGGTTCCTGTTTCCTCAACTATACTAACATGCAAAAGTTTAAATGTAATGTGAACAAAAATCTCGCTGCTCAACTCCCTACACTAGAGACTAGTAAAAAGACAATTTTTATTTTTTACTTCGACCAGGTCATTTTTTTTTTATCTTGTCGACCAGGATTTTATTTGATATCCTTGCAATACATGTCCTTGATAGTAGCACCCTTACATCAAAGTGGCACCGTGCCCTGTTTGGGATGAAAATGTAATAATAAAAAAAGATCTACATTCATAATACAGACGGAGAATTTATACCGTTGTGTGAGCACATTCACTGATTGTTGGAGTGTGACGTTTCATTAATCGCCATGACAGGCGAAATAAAAACTGCATGTTCAGAAAGTAAACACGTTGGCATGTCGATTCTACTAGATTTACCGATCTTTCTTTGAGTACATATATGAAATCCACTACTCTTTCTGCTTCTTGTAAAGGTCATTTTTATTTTACTCTCTAAACACTTTCCTGCACCTGAAGCTATTCTTTGTATCTATAAATCTATTAGCAGACCATGCACAAAGTGCCGTTGCATATTTGGGTAGGTGAATCTCTGTCCAATCTTAGCGTGATTGTTAAAGCACGGAAACGTATTTGTATCGAGGAAATGAGACTCAATTTTTCACGATTCTGATACCAATCCTGAAACACCCAAAAGTTCCGATTCTTCCGATTACTGATTCCCATTCTGATTAATACCCTCAACACTAGTATCCATAGAAGAAACTGAGACAAGCAACATCACGTTTGTGAGAGACATGTTGCAGTTAAAAAGAAAGTGTGGGTCCAATCCAATTACAAATATGTTTCCGTACAGGAAAAAAAATGCCACTTTGCTTCCCCATACATCCACTTAAACTAATCTCTGGCTCTACTATTATGTAAAAGAAACTGTGTGTGTGTGTGTGTGTGCGTGAGTTCGTTCACTATGGACTCGAAAACGGTTGAGCCAGTTTTTTTTTAATGAAATTTCACACAATTTTTTTTTTTTTTTTTACACAGTGATCACCACTTATCAAGGCCCGGAAACCACTCAGGGATAAGGGTTATTACAAGTACACTACGTTAGTGTGGAGATTTTATGAAGTGTTTACTTAAGGGGGCGGTTCATTAGGAATTTGTTAACATTGGACTTGAAGACATCCAAGTTGTAGTCCGGTGGGAAGCAGGCAGACGGAACAGAGTTCCACAGGCGTGCAGTTCTAAGAAAGAAGCTTTGTTCATGGAATCCGCGTTTTGATTTGGGCACAGATATAGAGTGGGGGAAATTTTTCACAGTGGATTCAGCTAGACGGGTGTTTTTCGTGAAACATTGGCGAGGGGGGACCAGAGATTGGAGTTCAGACGAGCACCTGCTATGGAAATAACGATAAAACAAAGATAGGCTCGCAACGTCTCTTCTGTGGGAGAGAGGTTGCAGGGTAGAGAAAAGGGCATCCCCCACTAAGCCACGAAGTCTATTTTGTACTCTGTCAAGGCAGGATAGGCTGTTTTTAGCAGCTCCTGCCCAGATATGGCAACAGTATTCCATCCTTGGACGTACTTGGCTTTTATGAATGAACTTTATATGCCTGGCAGTATTCTTAGATGGGCTTTGTGTCGAAATGTCTTCAATAAGTATCGATATTTGAACCCATACTTTCTTCTTCACTGCAACATGTCTCTTACAGACGTGATGTTGCTAGTCTCAGTTTCTTCTATAGATACTAGTGTTGAGAGTATTAATCAGAATGGGAATCAGGAATCGAAAAAATCGGGACCCTTGGGTTTTTTTTATGGCATATCAACCATTTTTGGATTATTTAATGTATTTATTTGCTTCCCCACCAAAGCAAATTAGGAACAAGGCCGTTTTTAATGTGGGGTACAAACCAGCTTCCCTAAAAGTAGGCAAAAACAGGGCACTCTGGTTACCAAAAATAATAATTGTCCCAGTATAGAGGGTTTCTCCTCCATTAACTGGTACAAATTATCTTAAGTGCAGCATCTGTAGAGCAGATACTACACTTTGATCCCGGCCCGAAGGGCAAGAACAACAGAAAAAAGGCAAGCCTCTTTTCTATTTTGGAAATAGTATTTATGTTGCATTCAGTTATTTTGTAGAAGGGTTTTATTTTTCAAACTCTTTGTATCTTCAATCACTAGTTTGTTGTGTTTGGTTTGGTTGTTTTATAGTAGATTTTACTGTTTTCGTTCCCTGCCCTGCAGAACATGAATGATTTTTGCAATGGGAGAGGGAAAAAGGGTTACAGTATTAGTTAGGTACGTTTTAAGTAAGGAAAAAGGTCAGGAAGTGGGGGAGATAGAATAAAGAAAAAGAAAATAGGAAGAAGGAAAAGGGGGAATAGGTGAGTTTTTTTTTTTTTTTTTTTTTTTTTTGCAGAACATAATTAAGTTTTGCAAAAGGAAGTAGAAAAACAAAAAGCATCAATGCTAATTGTCTGTATTTTTGAGATGAGGTGTTTTCATTTATTGAGATTGTCGGACTGACTTCTTCATCTTGGTTGTTATAGTCACAACGTTTCGGCCGTTTTGCCCTCCGGCCTTCATCAGGTGTTTTGTATCGAACTGGGGAACCGTTTGTTAGGAGAGGGGGGTTCAGGATTGGTATCGGAATCGTGAAAAATCGAGTCTCGCTCCCGATTCCAAAACGATTAAAAATTTTTTTTCCTCACAATTATAAAGAAATACAGAGGTATTTGTTTATCAGAATATTGTTTATTTATAACATAAAACCAAGAGACACTTTCTGGGTCCAATTTAATTATTTTATTGGTAAATTATGAAAAACAAAGTAAATAATCAAGAGTTCCCTTACTCCCATTCTCTTAGGAAACTCTTTGAAATGCTCACAATTATTTTAACACCTAAGTGATAAAAGTCAATATGATACCTTTTAGAGTTCGAGGTTAAATTAAAATATTAAAACTGCTCCCCACAAGTTTTATTCAAAAGCTTTCTGGCGCCAACCTGGTCTTCTGTTGTCTGGAGTGATCACTATGGCTGTGACAACAGCATATTCTTTTCATTGTTTTAACTGTCGAGTATATATCCGACACAGTTATACACAGTTAATCAACCGAGAACCACACCACTCTATATAAAAGCATATAAGATATTAACGGATACACACTAGAGAGTTGTCCTAGCCCTAGTGATCATCTTCGAAACAATCCTATGTTTTATTGCATTTTTTTGTTGCCACAAATCAAAAAACACAGATAAAAATCTCATAATGCATTTATCAAAACCTTCGATAAAATATGTAAAAAAAACCCAAATGTTTTACCACTAATCTTAAGTCTAACCGGCAAAGTCATAAAACCATTCATAATCACTTTATTTTTGCATTACCGCCCAGACTTCGCTACAAGAATAGTTGATGTCTTATATGACTATTTAAAATGACATATTTTATACTAAATTTTGATTAGGAACATTAATATGACCACAGTTTTAAATCAAATAAAATTGACTACATTCTTAAAACGCTGTCTGGACTGAAAGGGTGTTCATTTTCCGTTAACTTTCTATGTAAAACGACGTTTTGTTTTATTTTCTGGCCATTTACACGTAATCGCCTGAAAAAAAAAATGAAGAATCACATTTTATTTTCTCGTTGATTGGCATAGGTTGCAGAATTTTAATAACTTTATTTATTTCACAACAGAAAGTTATAATTGCAAATCGGCGAAAAAAAAAAAAAAAAAAAAAGAAGGGAAAACAAGTCGCGATAATTTGTTCAAATTTTTCAATGTGATTCCTCTTAAAAAGTAGAATCTTATTTAGGCCACGACTATGTTCAAATGTTTGTTCTAATTACACGCACGAATGTTGCCAATGTTATCATGGTTTCTACTGCAGAGTTTGGATAATTATGGATCACAGCATCGAAACTCTCTGAAAAAGGGACTTTTTTTCCCCCTTGATCACCGTTTTTTTTTCATATGCATAAGCGTCTTTTGCTGATGGAGATTTACTTATCAAGCGTGAGCGAAAGATTGTCTCTTTTCCCTTAGAGTTTGGCCATTTATTTTCTGCAACTGTCACAATTTTCGCATTTTTGAGCTGAGGTTGTTTATAGCAATGCAATGCCTCCGTTCAGTCTCAAGAGACAATGGATACTCCCTATAAGAGTAGTTACGCGAATAATTGTCGAGCAAGAGTAGCGCAATCCCCCTCTCTTGAATCGGCACTGCTTGAGTCCAGTGGCAAAAAGAAGTGCTAAACGAATGGTCGGGTCACCGGCGACTAGACTGGTTCCCCTACCAGACTTGTTTGGTGAGGAGGGCGGCTAGTCCCCTTGAAGGATTAAAAACAAGACCTTTTTCGGGGTCAACGGCCAACTAGCACCGTGTGTGTTTGTGTGTATGTATGTGTATGCTGGGTTGGAGAGGGTCCCCGTAAGCCGTGATGAAGGCAACCTTTCTAGGAGAAACAAATCTCTGATTAAAAAAAAACATAAAGCGGGAGACCAGTACCCGCATTAAGCGGGTCTGCAGTTTAACTTGTTGCTGTCTATCTTGCTCTTGCTTGTTGCTGGATCTCAACATTTTGAACCGAGAGAGATACTTAGCTGTCGTACAAAACTAAGACTCTGTAACATCATCTGTGTATAGATACTCCCTCAGACATTTGTTTATAAAAATGGTCCTGTGATGATGGAAAAGTTGTGACGAGTGGAGGCTTGAAATGCTGGAAGCATGTAATAATTTATCTAAATGACAGTCTTCAGCGTATGCCTGCTTGAGTGTGTGAATTCACCAGTAGGACTAAAAAAAAAGTAATTTTTAGGCTCATGGTCTTCATGTCTGAGGGAGTGGCGCTCGTCTGACAAGACGTTGCAATCATCATATATATATATATATATATATGCTCTTTGTGTTAGAAATCGAGCTTAGGTACTTTGGACAATGTCAAAAATATTGTTAATTTACTGCCCGCATAGCAGCAGCCGTATACCACAACGGTTAGAAGCTCCGACTGTCATTTGGGCTATCGGATTTCGATCCTGGCTAGTAGTTGCTTGTCTAGCCGCACTGATGTGATGTAAAACTGCAACACAGTATATGGATGCTTATATATATATATATATATATATATATATATATATATATATATATATATATATATATATATAGAGAGAGAGAGAGAGTCATATATATAGATGTGGATGACTAGCAGTATCAGAATTTTTGTAGGAATTTTTGACACCCCTAACACGAAACTGCGAATACAATATAAAAATCTCGTAATTTCTCTGTTAAAAGTGGGTTATTTATTTTCTTTATGGATTATACTTCCAAAATAAACTATTACAGTTGTTTTAAAAGTAATAAAAATATTTTTATTTTTTTTTTAAAACAGTAATGAATTTTCCGAACTCAATATTTTTCAATTTTTAAACTCAATATTTTTAAATTTTTAAATTTTAAAAATCTATCAAAATTTTTCTATTGATTCTATTTTTACGATATTTTCAGGGTCAATGTGAAATTTTATGTTCTTTCCAATAAACCGAATATAATATTTTAGACAAACGTTTTTTTTAAATTCACGCCCCCCCCCATTTTCACGCCCCCCCATTTTCAGGCCCCCCCCATTTTGAAATGTCTATTAAAAAGTAAATAATTAATTTATGTTTAATAGGTTTATATATCACAAATTGAAGAGAAAAGGTCAATAAATAATATATTCAAATTTAAAACAAAAAAAAAAAATCAGTTTTTTAGAAATTTACCTGTAAAGTCCGAAGTTTAAAACTTTATTTTATAAGAACACATTTTTTCTTTTTGTCTTTTTTTTTTTTTTTTTAATGAAACCTTGGTCCTTGCTCCTTTAATTGAAAAAAAAATTAGGGCTTGAATTACATTTTTCGAGGAGTTATAAGCTTAGAAAGATAGGGGGTCGAATAATTTACGCCTCTCATTTTGAAATGTCTATTAAAAAGTAAATAATTAATTTATGTTTAATAGGTTTATATATCACAAATTGAAGAGAAAAGGTCAATAAATAATATATTCAAATTTAAAACAAAAAAAAAATCAGTTTTTTAGAAATTTACCTGTAAAGTCCGAAGTTTAAAACCTTTTTAAAAAAAAAAAAACACATTGTTTTGTTTTGTTTTTTTTTTTAAATAAAACCTTGGTCCTTACTCCTTTAATTGAAAAAAATAATTAGGGCTTGAATTACATTTTTCGAGGAGTTATAAGCTTGGAAAGATGGGGTGGAATTATTCACTATTTTCACGAAATTTCTGACACTGCTAGTGGATGACTATATATATATATGTATATTATATATATATATGACTATACATATATATATGACTATATATATATGAATATATATATGTGACTATACATATATATCACTATATATATATATATATATATATATATACATATAGGCAATTATAAATAATTATTTTCATACCTACAGACATTAGTGTTTCATGCTTTCGAAATCATCAGTGCAACAAATGACAATTGCTGCTGGTCGAAGGATTCGAACCACGCCACGAAGCCAACCTTGACCCTATATATATATATATATATATATATATATATATATATATATATATATATATATATATATATGTATGACTACTTCATTTAATCACATCAATTAATATACAAACATATAATTGTATGCGTACATTTTCAGCATTTACTTCATTTGTGCTCAATATCTAGGAAGTGCTAGGTAGTAAGTTATGAAAATATGTACGACAATTAAGCTACACAGAATATTCCGCGTTTCATCTTCGTGAGAATTCGTAGAGGAAATTGTTGACAGTTGTTGTAGCTCTATAAGTGCTTGTTGAGGATGTTTTACTGGGTTGATGATAGATTGAAGCTTAGTCAAAGGTATATTTTTAGCACTATACTATGCTCATATTTATTTGAAAGTTAAGGGACTGTGCTATTTTCTTTTCCAAAACAACAAAATCGTTGAATGAAAATACGCACGCAAGAATCTTTTTTAATATTCCTGTATGAACTGATAATTCTCCTCTCCCTCATCATCTAAACATCGGGCTTTTAGTTTTTTTTGATCCCCATCTGACGGATCTGCTATCGAAAGGTCAGATAATCACGTGAAAGTTCATGGCCTTTTATTAATCCAACGCGCCCCAAGTTCATTCTTACGCCTTCGTTCATTATTATAAAGTACCCTTTTTTTACATACGACTTCTTTCTATATAAAAGACTCAATCTGTCTGTACTTCTGTCACACTTAAGTTAGAAAGGGCATTTTCAGTTTTAAAAGCGTGGATTGAATGGACGCAGTTTTTTTTTTTTTTTAATAAAGACGCATACTTCGGTTTGGACGCGTATTCCAATTGTTCAACGCGTATATTTAATGGACGCAGCTTATATTAGCCTAAGCATCGCTTGGTCTGTCACAGAGAGAGACAGAGAGAAAAAGATTGAGAGGGAGAAAGAATAGACAGCGAGAAAGAGAGAGGGAGAGAAAGATATAGAGAGAGGACGAAAGAAGCGAGAGGGGGGGGGAGAGAAAGAAAGGGAGTAAAGCGTTTAAATATCCGACTGTGTATTATGTTATACAGGGTGATGATAATGGTTGTTACTAGACGAGTTCTTATTGTGAAAGTTTTGCAGGGTGGACACAGATTAAAGCTGAAAGGTGCACTTGCCATGAAAATAAAGCTCTTTCGTAGGAAGGAGGTTGCAGGGAAAAGAAAAGGGCACCCCCACTAGATTGCGAAGACCGTTTTCATAAATGCTCTATTTTGTTTTTCATTCCAAAGTAGTGTTTTACAATGTTTTATTTTCTCCATAATTTTCACGTGGCGTAGACGGCAGACACTAAGAGATTCTTTCGACACCAATATTGATTTCAACAGCGGATAAAAATTATCGATGCATAATTTGTCGCAAAATCAGTTCTTCCGACACAGCGGCAATGAAGAAAAGATTTTGGCAGGAACAATGTATGGACCCTTGCAGATTTGAAAGGCAACACAAAGAAGAAGAAAAAAAAAAAGATCAGAAACATATCAGATGGAATGAAATATGGAATAACGGCACCGGAAGCCGAGAGACTCAAACGGGACACATTCCAATCGACACCGGTTGACTGCCAACGTAGTGTCATTTGCAAACAAATATACACAACCTGAGTTGTTTTCTATTCTATACATCATCCACAAGATGATATGATAGAAAGAAAAATCATCGACAATTTTAACGGTGATTTGTAGCAGTTATCCGTCAAGGAGGTGCATGGATAAAACATATTATCAACTGTTAATTACAGACAGACAAGGTTTCAATTTCAATAAAATATTAAGGATACGATCTCACATCATTCAACTACATTTTTTTTTCATTTACGAGGGAGTCATCTCTTATCAAGGTTCAAAAACTATTCGAGGATAAGGGTTACTGAGTGCACGGTGATCACACGGCGTAGTGATCATTAGCGATAGATATTGTGTAAAATTTGATTATTCAAGATGACAACGAAACAAGGACTTGTTTACATTGGACTTGAACGGCAACCATGTTGTAGTTAGCAGGAAAGCAGGCCAGCGGAACAGAGTTCAACAGGCGGTCAGTTCTAGGAAAGGAAGTTTTGTTCATGGAATCTGCGTTTAGATTTAGCCACAGAAATAGAGTGGGATAAATTGTTGATAGTGGTTGTAGCTAGACAAGTTCATTTTGTAGGGGGCATAGAAAAGGGCATCTCCCACTAGATTACGAAGACCGTTTTCATAAATGCTCTATTTTGTTTTTTATTCCAAAGCTTTAGAAAAGCACTTGTCATGAGAATAACGATAGACTGGTTCACAATGCCTCTTTCGCGGGAGGGAGGAGAAAAGGGCACCCTCACTAGGTTGCGAAGACGGTTTTTAATTTAGAATACGTGCTCAGAGCGGTGCATCTGCAGATCTGGCAACAGTACAACTATTTTGAGAAAAACTTTTAAAAAAATTCCCATCTAAGAAAAAAGTGAGATGGAAATGAAAATATGGCGTGTTTTTGGAGCACCATGTGGGTAGCATAACGGTATTTCCATCTATACGGTGTGTATGTAATGTCTTTCGGACATATTTATGCATGTAATACTCAGGAATAAGGTAAAAAAATCAGTTATTTTCCTCATGTATTAATGTAATTGATTATAGTTAAACTATGGTCTTTTTTTTAATTCCTGTCGGCTTGTTTGTTCACAATTTGATTAATATATACAAAATACACACTGATTCACAAAATAATTTTCATACCGAAAACGGATGTTTATACAGGTTCATTCCAGCATGATTTCTATATATACTTTTTATTCAAAAGAAATCTTCATTCAAGAGGTAACCTCATTTGCATATTACATTGAATAAAATCTATTATAATAATCAGCTCCATGTTATTAATTGTCTGTTGCAATAGAACTGTTTCAGTGGTTCTACTTGGAAATATTATTGAAAGTTGATTTATTTTTAATTTAATTTATATTTGATTCAATTATTACTAGAATACACCAGTTGGCTTTAAAACGGAAGCAAGTTTATTTAAGCCGTGAGAGTTATTTCCTTTTAAAGCTATGGGAGCTATTTCCATTTAATTTTCATAAACGAAAATGGATGTATTTTATGTATCCATAAATCCAACGTGGTTCACTTTCAGGAAAATCGTAAGAAGTTAGGACATTCGGTTCATCATAAATAGTAGGTGACTAAACCATCCGCTCGACAATATGTTTAAACATGGTAACGCTGGGTATATACAGTCTCTCTCTCTCTCTCTCTCTCTCTCTTTCTCTCTCTCTCATATATATATATATATATATATATATATATATATATATATATATATATATAAGTAATATTTTGTAATATTTGAAAGATTTTGTAATTAAAAAATATTGGGCAGATTCCGTGTTTTTGTAATAGTTGACAGATTGTGTGATTTTTTGAATATTTGTCAGATTTTGTGATTTTCGTAATATTTTATTGATTTGGTAATTTTTGTAATTTTTGTAATATTGGGCAGATTTTGCGATTTTCGTAATATTTTACAGATTTTATAATTTTATATAATTTGACAGATTTATGACTTATTAAAATTCGACATATTTTTTAATTATGTAATAGTTGACAGATTTTATGATTTTGTAATATTTGATATATTTTTGTGATTTTGAAATATTGAACAGATCTTTTGATTTTTGTAATATTTTACAGCTTTTGCAATTTTTGTAATATTTGATAGATATTGCGATTTTGTAATATTTGTCAGATTTTATAATTTAGTAATATTTGACAGATTTTATGTTTTTTATATTTGACAGATATTGTGATTTTGTAATATTTTACAGATTTTATAATTTTTTAATATTTGATATATTTTTGTGATTTTGTAATATTTGACAGATTTTATGATTTTGTTATATTTGACAGATATTGTGATTTTGTAATATTTTACAGATTTTATGATTTTGTTATATTTGACAGATTTTGTAATTTTGTAATATTTGACAGATTTTATGATTTTTTAATATTTGATATATTTTTGTGATTTTGTAATATTTGATAGATTTTATGATTTTGTAATATTTGACAGATTTTTTGATTGTGTAATATTTGAAAGATTTTATGTTTTTGTTATATTTGACAGATATTGTGATTTTTTAATATTTGATATTGTGATTTTTTAATATTTTACAGATTTTATGATTTTGTCATATTTGACAGATTTTGTGATTATTTAATATTTGATATATTTTTTTTTGATTTTGTAATATTTGACAGATTTGAGGATTTTGTTATATTTGACAGATATTAAGATTTTGTAATATTTTATATATTTTTGTGATTTTGTAATTTTTGACAAATTTTGTGATTCTGTAATATTTGACAGACTTTATCATTTTGTAATATTTGACAGAGTTTTTAATTTTGTAATATTTGGTAGATATTGTGATCTTGTAATATTTGATATATTTTTGTTATTTTTGACAGCTTTTGTGATTCTGTAATATTTTACAGATTTTGTAATTTTGTTATATTTATCAGATTTTATGATTTTTTATATTTGATAGATTTTTGTTATGTTGTATTATTTTACAGATTTTATGATTTTGTAATATTTGACAGATTTTATGATTTTGTAATATTTGATAGATTTTTAATTTTGTAATATTTGATAGATTTTTTGATTTTGTAATATTTTACAGATTTTGTTATTTTGTAATATTTTACAGATTTTATGATTTTGTTACATTTGACAGATATTGTGATTTTGTGATATTTTACAGATTTTATAATTTTTTAATATTTGATATATTTTTTGTAATTTTGTAATATTTGACAGATTTTATGATTTTGTTATATTTGACAGATATTGTGATTTTGTAATATTTTGCAGATTTTAGGATTTTTTAATATTTGATATATTTTTTGATTTTGTTATATTGGACAGATTTTTTGATTTTGTAATATTTGACAGATTTTATGATTTTGTAATATTTGACAGATTTTATGATTTTGTAATATTTGACAGATTTTATGATTTTGTTGTATTTGACAGATATTATGATTTTGTAATATTTGACAGATATTATGATTTTGTAATATTTGACAGATATTATGATTTTGTAATATTTGACAGATTTTATGATTTTGTAATATTTGACAGATATTGTGATTTTGTAATATTTGACATGTGCTCTTTTCTCGTTAGCTTTATTTAAGATTTTAAAGAGTTATGCGAGTGCGAACTACTTATAACTTATAGGAAGTGGTAGACGTCGTTATTCGGGAACTCTTCGTATTGGTAAATAAAAGAAAATTTAGCACAAAGAATCTTAACATCTAATAACAAAAAAATTAAATCAGCCCAAAAATCCCTTTCCCAATTAAACCCAAAACCAACTGTAATTGTAATAACAAACATCTTTGCCCACTCAATAATGATTGCACCCATAAAGATGTTATATATTCTTGAACTATTACTGAGCTCCCACGCAATCCTCCCATAACAGACAGTAATATTTCGTCTTCAAGTTATTCTTCTTCCCATCCTCCATCTGATATATTTACTAATCCAATACACCACTTGAGCAGCCCTTTCATCTACAATCATACAACTAATAATAATAATAATAATAATAATAATAATAATAATAATAATAATAATAATAATATTTCTCCTAACAGTCACCCTAACACTAACAACACTCATTATCCCCTCCAAAATAGTCCTCATACAGACATTGTCCCACTATTTATTGAACACTATGAACAAAATTCAAACTATTTAACTAATACAAATCAGCAAATTAATATTAATACCAGACGTCGAGCTTTTAATAAAGTACATACATATATCGGCGCTGCTTCAACATTAATTAAGAAAAGAATCTCAAACCACATTTCTTCTTTTAACAACCATAATTCTAATAATAACCAAGGAACTTCTCTAACCACTTCAATTAAAAAACTTAACTCTAACAATACCCCCTTCTCAATCAAATGGGTACCATAAAAAAGTTAAGTCTTATACTCCAGTCTCTAAGTCATGTCGCCTCTGCACAACCGAGGCTATAACTATTATTACTTCCCCTCAAAGTAACAATATAATAAATTCTAAAAATAGACTGATCTCTTTCTGTAAACATAAGTCCAAATTTAATTATGGCGATTTTGAAATTACATAGTTATTAATTTTACCCTTTATATGGATATAAAAAATTTTTTTTCTTGAACTTCATCGTTTTTCTACATACTTCTTAATACTTTATAATTTAATAATCCTTTATTTTAATTCTTTATCTCTTCTTTGCATGGCCGGTTAATTATCTGCATTTTCTGCTTTATTCTTTAAACTTTCCTATCTATCTAATATATCAATCCACCCGCACTTTCATATCTTGTATGTATATTTACTTATATTTTACTATATGCATTTACTTACTTTTTTTTTCCTGAATTTGCAGATACCGGCCGTTCTCTCCACTTAAATAACTTTTATTTTATTTTTTTATTTTATATTTTATTTTTTATTTATTATTATTTTATTTATTTATTTATTTATTCTTTATTATTATTTATTTTCTAATTATTTATTAATTAATTAATTGATATATTTTCCATTTAGTGTCGTCTAACAACTCTTGCTGACATTTTTTAAGTGATGACCTGTACATTTCAGTTGACCTATATTATTTTGCCCTATATATTTTTTCGCGCCTTTAGAATTTCCTGTCTGGGTCATTTTGACTTTTGTTTCCCTTTATTTTATATTTTATATTAAACTTTATCATCATGTTTTTCTCTCCTCTTTCTTTTCCCAGATCTTTCTTATTTATATTTATGTCTCGGAAGTAGAGTGAAAAGCACATCTTATTTTTCTTTTATTAATATTATTAGATTCTTTTCTTTTTTCCTTGTATACATTTTTGTGAATTATTCCATGGATTTCTGCCTTTGGATTATTATGGACCATCTTCTTCCAATTACGGGATGTCTTTGGATTTTACTTGTATAAATGGAAATTCTTGTAACTTTATTGAAGTTTTACATTTTGATTTTACCGACACTGGATTTTTTTATCTTCCACCAGACTATCCATTCATGCGTAATCACTTTTTTCTACCCCATATTCCCTCTGCTTAACTTATTTTGTTTTCAAGTAAGATCTTTGACTTACTTGTTGTTTCATCAAATACTTCTGCATGCAAAATCCGATCCGATGTGTGTGTATATATATATATATATATATATAATACAAATCTTGTTGCGGAAAATTTATTCAAATTTAAAAAAATAACAAACATTATGAACCTGTAAAGGAATACAAAATTTAAATTATTCGTCAATAAGTACAAATAAACAAGAAAAAACTTAATCCATGGAGTTTCAAAGAATCCTATTTTCAAAGTTTGCAAAATATACAAGAAACTTTGCAGGTTAATGCATTAAAGGACAATATTAAGTCAATCATATTTGCATTAAAAATGTCATTTAACAGCCAAAGCCAGTTTAAAAGGACTCAATGAGATTAAGAAAGCAAGGAACAGGAAAACGAGCATATATATATATATATATATATATATATATATATATATATATATATATTAGAAGAAGTCGTTGACTGGGTTTAAAAACAGCCTACAGAAAATGGACTCTGATTTATGAAAGTATGATAGGTTATGAAAAGGAAGGGTTGTAAATTTGGGTTGAATTTGGGGTATCAAAACCAAAGCAAAATATGATGAAAGTAAAAATAAAATAGATACACCCCATAATTTATTATACGATGCCCGTTTACACTGAAACACTTATCACAATATTCTGTGGATCTATATTAAAAAACCGTGTGAAACTTTGTGACATATTTCTATTATATGGAGGTCAGGTGCGAACGAACACCCCATAATTTTATTATACCATATTTCTTCAAATTGAAACATAATTATCAAAGTGTACTTATGCAGATAGATATGAAAAGTCTTTATTAAAGTTTGTGCCTATTTCCATTCTATAGAGGCCAGGCGCGAACGCAGACCTCTCAATTATATTATACCATCCATATTTAAGTTAAAACATACTTATCAAAGTATTCTTATGTACATCTATATCAAAAACACTTGTACACGTTTTTTTTTTAATTTTTAAATTTTTTATTTCCATACTTTGTGGACCAGGCGCGAACGCAAACCCCACAATTTTAATGAACCACCGTTCTGCCAGATCAAACATGTCCATTCCTGTGTCTCGATACATCTATCATTATATGTAATCAGTTTTTTAAAATAGTCAACCATATAGGAGCCTATTCGTGACCAGACACACACACACCCGCAGACATTCAGCTTTATATATATATATATATATATATATATATATATATATATATATATATATATATATATATATATTGTGTTGTCGGGTCTGAATCTATCGACTGGTGGTAATCGTGACACCCTGCACTGAAGATTCCCGAAAGGATGAAACACTAGTGTCTGTAGGTATTTAATTATTATAGTAAATAATTATGTCAGCCCCTTTAAGAAACTCGTTTCTTATCGTTGAGCACTTTCAGTTAAATTAATTCGGTCAATTTAGTTCTGATGCATAGATCATCATATAATAATTAGATCACTCTGACTGACATTAAAATCATTTAAATATAAAATGTTTAATTGCAACGGTATTTCACGCGGTTAACGGTAGCCAAATGGATAGGTCTTTGCTAATAAAGCCAGAGATGGCCTGTGTTGCCGGGTTCGAATCTATCGACTGGTGTTAATCGTGACACTCTGCACTGAAGATTCTCGAAAGGATGAAACATTAGTGTCTTAGGTATTTAATTATTATAGTATATATATATATATATATATATATATATATATATATATATATATATATATATATAATAACCTCTTTTTCTTTATTTCGTTTTTTTAATATTTCCAGGAATATCTGCCTTACTACAAAAAATGCTAGCTTTATTTTGGTGTCATTAACCCCCCCCCCATATTTTTGCTGATGAGGATTTTTTGTTTAAAGAAAATCTTTGATCAAATTATTGTTCAAGACATATTGTCTATTTCAATAAAAACATCGTTTCCGAAACGATCGTACAATCTATCGATTTTGTTTATTTTCCCTTTGAAACTGATTTTTAATTCAAAATTATGGATCGTTTTGCTCAATATATATATATTATGGATCGTTTTACTCAATGTATATATATGATTGTTGAGCTGGATTAACTCTGACGATATGAAATAAAATGGAGGTGGAAAGACCTGGATACTCAATGTTTCGCCCGATTTATGCGGGCTTCTTCAAGAGGGATGGTCATTCAAATGACCATCCCTCTTGAAGAAGCCCGCATAAATCGGGCGAAACGTTGAGTATCCAGGCCCTTCCACCTCCATTTTATTTCATGTATATATATATATATATATACACTTTATCATGTGAATAAGGATGTCTAATTGCAATAAGTGATTACAAATGACTAAAAATTCACTTTTTAAAAAGATCCTTATGAGAAAACATACAGTGAAAAGAAGAATAATTTAACGTGATTTACGCTTGAAAATTGTAAAAAAATCTTATTAAAAAGTGATTTTTAAACGGGGACATTTTTAATTTAAAATTGAAGTCACGTGTGAATTATTAGTCTGACGAGGAAGTTCTTGCGGAATTTTTATTTTTGATTTCAAAAGATGTATTTTCAAATAAGTTTTCGTTTTAATACCTTTACTTTATATATTATTTTAAAGAGTGTTTTCCGGTACATCTAATCGTTTAAATTACAACCATTTTAAAACAATTATGTCTTTCTTCCAGAACGTTGAATACAAGACGGAATTCAAGCTAGGTTGAAAAGCTGCCGAAACAACTTGCCATATCAACGAAGCGTTTGGCACAGGAACCACTATGGAACGCACAACACAATAGTATATTAAGAGATTTTTTGGCGGCGACGAGAGTCTTGAAGATGATGAGTGTAGTGGTCGGTTATCGGATGTTAACAACAAATGTTGACAACAATCGATTAAGAGCCTTAGTCGCATAACTGTTCGAAAACTTGCTTCTGACTAAGACGTAAAGTATACGAGGATTTCCAACCACTGTTACAGGAAAAAGGGCCGTCTCTTTCCATGTAAATAAGAACATTAGATAAATGAAAATGAGATTAGGATAAGCCGAGACTCGAACCTTGTAAGCAAGGTTAAGAAATAGAATGTTAGAAGTCGGAATGTTAAAACGGTCTATTGTTAAATTCTATTACAAATAGTTAGATATTGTTTATATTGTAAAAAGAATTGATTGTTCATTCTTTTACAAAACTGAATATTAAAAATGTCAGCTAAAAAGAATGAACAATACAAATTAAAAATACATTGTTAAAAAATAGGTTAGTTGAGAATTCTTTGTTGTCAAAAGTGTGTTTGGAAAAACGTGTGCATAGCCACGTGAATTGGTCACGTTTGGGGAAACACACTTCTGACGTCATAGCAAAAGGGGGGATTCTCAATATAGGAGCTAGAGTTAGTCAGATCAGGTAGTTGAGGCAGAACAGTCAGCAGAGTCGGTCGGAGAGAGTTGATCCGCCAAGAGTTGACATGGTCAGAGGAGGGTCCCCTGAGAGGCGAAGGGGTAGAAGGTTTACTATGTAGATCCCGAATTTGAATTCCTGACGTCATCATCATTCGACCGGTCCAATGAAATAAAGAATCATCATCGTAACTGTTGTCATGTGTCGTCATTCGACAAATCAAATCGTAATGGGTTAATCCTCTTATTATGAACATTGCGTAACCGTTCCAAGAATATGTACCTCTCCTCCTCTCTATATGTGTTACAAAAAATATAAGAACTGTGCATCTATCACCCTATCACCCTCGCTATATGTGTTAAGAAGAAGCATCCCCACAACTGTATAAATGTCTCCCTCTCATCATCGTTATATTCGTGTATTATATTGACCCAATATGAACTCGGTGTCATATTTCTTCAATATGAAACCCCCACTACACAACACCACTTTAGAGAGATTGGAAAGCCAAAAAGACCCCCCCCCAAAAAAAAACATTTGATAAATTTGTGCCTTACGAATTGAACGACCATCAAAAGAACCGCCGTTATGAAGTGTCATCTTCCCTTCTTTTACGCAACAAGAATCACCTGTTTCTTGACCGGGTAGTGACTTAAAATGAAAACCGGCGCAACTCAGCTAAGTGGTTAGACGCTGAGAAAGCTCCACGACACCTCCCGAAGCTATAATGTAACCAAAAGAAGATCAAGCTGATTGTTTGGTTGTCTGCTAGTTTTTTGAATGCAGACGAAACGAGTACAGCGGCGAAGTACTGTCGACAAATGGATGAAATGCATCAGAAACTTCGACAACATCCAGCATTAGTCAAAAGAAAAGATCCAGTTCTTCTCCACAACAATGCCCGATCGTACGTTACTAAACCGACCATGCAGAAGTTGAAAGAATTAGGCTACGAAACTTTGCCTCATCCGCCATACTCTCCAGATATCTCAACTACTGACTACCACCTTTTCAAGTATCTTGACAACTTTCTGCGTGAGAAATGCTTCAAAAACCTAAACGATATCAAAAACGCCTCTTGCGACTTCATCGCCACCAAAAAAAAACACAATATTTTTTTTTTACGTTACTGGCATAAATACACTTGTTTTGCATTTGCTAAAGTGTGTTGATCCTAATGGTACTTATGTCAATCAATAAGTTTTTACTTCACCTGAATTTAAGAGTTAAAAACAGCAGGAAGTTATCAACCTGATAGTAATTAAATACACTTAAAGAAAAAAACAACAAAAACTTCAGAAAATTTTTCCGATAAAAAAAAAACATCACCTTTTAATTGCACGTATCCAAATATAAAAAAAACAAACTTTATTTTTCAGAAAATAAAATACATATACTATAGAACGAGTTTTATAAGTATACCTTTGCAATTTCTGTGAAAAATGAAACAGAAAATAATCACTCTTCGTAATAATCAGTACCATGGTTGTTCGATTTTATTCTGTGACGTCGAAAGTTACGTGACGTTTGGTGAAAATTATCAAACTTAAGAACAATTATGTGGTATCTCCAGACTTGTAAAATTTTCAAATTCGGGCCTCACCACAACGTAACCAACATTCTATTTTAATTATAGATGAAACGCTAACAGTTGCGATCGTCTCGGTTTAGAGTGATGCTTGTATTATTATTATTATTATTATTATTATTATTATTATTATTATTATTGTTATTGTTGTAGTAGTAGTAGTAGTAGTAGTAATAATAATATTTTTTTTTCATTTATCAACGTTATCCTGGAAAGGGATGGAAGTCATTTCCAGAGGATTTCCCTTAATTCCGGCTCCAAACCATCAAGGGTCTTCCTAAGGATGTTGGTGGTACCTACAATAGCAGAAGTCTGAAAGCCGCCTAAAACATCGGGGATTCGTAGGTTTTTCAATCGTCCTTCAAGACGACTTGATACTACTCCTAGCGTACCTACTACGATCGGGATTATTTATGTTTTAACCCTGTGTATACGCCTTATCTCTAAGGTCAATGCTCCACTTGCTCCACGTTTCGTTCTTCTCTCTTACATTCTTGTCCCAGTGTACTGCCAGTTTTTGGGACCTTGTCAATAACGACCAAATCGGGACGATTATGTTCCAATTGCTTGGTTGTTATAACACTTTTGTCCCACCATACCTCTACTTTGCCATCCTCACTTGTTCTCACTCCATCAGGCACTTCCTCGAACTATTTTTCAGCATACGTCACTCCAACGTTCTTACACACTTCCCAATATATTCGGAGTCCAATGCGATCCTGTCTTTTGCGGTACTCTCTCTGGGCCAATCCACTACACCCTGCTGCAAAGTGCGCAATTGACTCTGAGGTCTTATCACAAATCCGGCATTCTGCAGCATCTTCCTCTCCTAGAACCACTTTTTGAACAATCGTGTTCTTAATGCCTCCTCTTGTGCTGCATAAACTAAAGCTTCAGTACTCTTAGCCAGATACCCAGCTCTAAGCCATTGTCATGATCTTTCATCAGCCACTTCTGCTATATCCTGGAAGAACCTTCCGTGTATTGTCTTCCTAACAAGTTTCTCTGCCCTTTCTCTATGCATGCGTTTCACATAATCAGCCTTGGTCTCACATACCTCCATTTCATTGACCACAACGTTAAGAATTCACTCCTCACTTCTAACCACATACTCCTTCAACGACATCTCAGTTCTAACACAATCTTTTACACTTTTCAATCCTCTTCCACTGTCTTTCCTGTTTTGATACAGCCTCGCTACGCTACTTTGAATATGGAGTATACCAAACATTGCTTAAACTTTTCTTGTTTTGATATCCATGGCATGCAACTCCTTATGAGACCATTCTAAAATTCCTGCACTCTATCTGAAAACACTGACTGCCCACGCTTTCATTAGGTTTCCTCCATACAATTTCGACTTTGCAATTAATTTCACTCTTCTAAGATACTCCTTCCTGACTTTCTCCTTCATTTCTTTGTTCATGATGCCTACACTCTCCAACACCCCCAAATACTTATACCCTGTATCTTCTATTTCTTTCATGATTTCTCCATTTGGCAGTACTATTACATTCGAATCAACCTTTACTCCCCTTTTCATCACCAGCACCGCACATTTACTAATCCCAAACTCCATTCCGATGTCTTCCGAGTATGTCCATACGAGCTCTATCAGTCTCTTCATTTCCTTTTCATTTCTACCGAATATTTTCAAATCATTCATAAACAGTAGATTGTTAAGCGTCTTCCACTAGATCCAAAGTTATACCCCAGTTTCTCTCTTTTCAAGAGGATGCTCAGTGGCATCATTATCATTACAAAAAATTGGAGATAACGAATCTCCTTGGAATATTCCACGTTTAATGACAAGCTGCCCCATCTCTCTGTTTGCTGTCAGTACCGTTTTCCATTGAGCCATACTTGTCTCCAAAAGCCTTACCACATTCCCAGCAACCTTTATCATCAATAGTGTTTCACGGATCCATGAATGAGGAACCATGTCGTAAGCCTTTCTGTAATCAATCTATGCTACACTCAGATTCCTCTTCTTCCTCTTTGCATCCTGCATTACTGCCTTATCAATTAGTAATTGCTCCTTGGTACCCCTCGAACCTTTCCGACACCTTTCTGTTCATCAGGGAAAACAGTATTACTCACAAGATGTCCATAAATATTTTCATATTCAAGCTAACATATAACAGTTTCCACATTAGTGGTAGACGTGTAAATGGTTTATAATTGCTGGCATCTATTCCCTTTGCAGGATTTTTCCAAATCAGTGTCGTCCTTCCCTTAACAAGCCAATCAGGGACATCTCCTGACTCTACAACCCTTTGCAGGGCAGCAGCTATAGATAAACAAAGGCATTGTAACTGTTTGAACCAGAAGCCTATTACTCGATCTGGACCAGGTGCCTTCAAGTTTGTCATCCTTCGTATGCCAGCCTTCACGTCATCAATGGTTATCTCAACATTCTTCATCTGCAGCATTCCTGATAGTCTTTCTCTGACCTCTCCCAACCAACTAGCCTTCTTATTACATCGCCCCCCCCCTGACAGATCAAATCCCACCCCAAAACTTCCTGGCATCATCTGCATTTGGAGTGTTGTTATTTCCTGTCTGATTGAGACTGATTCTGGAAAAGGTTGTTCTGCCGAAACGCATCACTTTTTCCAACAAGTTACTCATTTTCATACCACCAGTATAAACCTCCTCTTTCAACATTGTCAGAACGGTTCACTTTTCCAGCAATTTATATCTCTTTTCAAGCTCGTCCTTGGCTTTCTGTCCTAGTTTAACTCCTTTTCTTATTTCTTCGATTCTACCAATAATAATAATAATAATAATAATAATAATAATAATAATAATGATAATAATAATAATTTAGTGGTGATTCTACGATCCTCAATGAGCCAACATTTTAATTTCGCCATCGGATTGAAATATCTCTCATACAAAGAACAAAGGCTTATGCCATACTTAACATCAGCAGTTGTTATATTACTATTTAGTAACTGCTTCTTTTAATCCACTCTACTTGAGATATTTGGATTAAATGTCAGAAAAGATGAAGGTCAACACGACGGGTGATTGAAATACAGCCTGCCGCACCCAATGTGGATAAATGTAGAAAATTATCGAATAAATAACGGAATTTCCCATTTCATATTGTATAATGTACTCGAGTTATATATATATATATATATATATATATATATATAAGAATACATACATATATATATATATTAGTATATATATATTAGTATATATATATTAGTATATATATATTAGTATATATATTAGTATATATATATATATTAGTATATATATATTAGTATATATATATATATATTAGTGTATATATATATTAGTATATATATATATATATATATTAGTATATATATATATATATTAGTATATATATATTAGTGTATATATATATTAGTATATATATATATATTAGTATATATATATATATTAGTATATATATATATATATTAGTGTATATATATATTAGTATATATATATATATTAGTATATATATATATATATTAGTATATATATATATTAGTATATATATATATATTAGTATATATATATATTAGTATATATATATTAGTATATATATATATTAGTGTATATATATATATATATTAGTATATATATATATATATATTCTCTGCGCGACAGCTAATAAAGAAATGTATGAAGCAGCGAGTGCCTTTGTATCAAGTTTTTGTGGATCTGACGAAAGCTTTTGATACCATTAATTACAATGCATTTTAATCAGATTTGGGGCGAAAATTTGGCTGCCAAAATGTCAAAGTTGAAAGACTTTACCTTTGCAGATTCTACCAAATTCCTCCACCAATTTTGGGTATTAAAGACTTGAAATTTTAGATATAGGTAACTTTGACATGGGTAAAACTTTGTATTTTTATTTGAGACCAAAATAAGAAATGTTAAGCGGACAAAATTGGGGTCAAAGTTAAAAAAAATTGACCTCTGCGGTCTCTACGAAATTACTCAGACAAATTTTGGTCTAAACATTTAAAATCTTACAGAAAGTGTATTAATCTGTAGGGCAAGTTATGAACAGTACATAGGGCCCGAGCAAAGCCGGGCTCAACTGCTAGTTTATAATTAAAAAAGAAAATATAAATATTAATATAAATATTTATAGATTGATCCTATCCAGATAAAATTGCTCAATATTCGAGTTAAAGAATCATCATATGAAGGGAGTTAAAATGTTGTAAATTATGATTTGCAACATTTATATAAATATAATTATTTTCTTATTCCATGGAGTTTCAAAAATTTGTCTTTTTTTAATCAGAGGCAACCGATTAGAAAGGTGTATTTTATATAGGTTTTAATTTTACTGGTTAACATAAAAAAATGAAAGTTTCAAAGTTTGAAAGAAAGTAATGTTCGAAAAATTATATAGAAATATATACAGATGCAAAATACTATATTAGAATTGATGTCCAAGTATTAAGATTTATTTAGATACTAACAAGATCTAATCAATAATGGTGATTGAAAATTGGTAACATCCGTAAACTTATTACTGGTATGTGCAGGGTAGAACGATGAAATTATCGCCCTACAGAAAACAACACTACAGATTTATTTTAAAACTTTTATTCAAAAAGTCAATTAAAGTAACTTGATTATGTAGTAGAGCTGAAATCTCTTCAATGTAGCCGCCTTCAGCCTCAATCACCGCCTTAATACGGGTCCGGAACTTGGAGCATGCCATTTCCACAAGCGCCGGCGGGAGCTCGCTGAATACTCACCGGATGGTGGCGATCAGGCTAGCTTTGGTGTTGTAGTAGGTCATGTTGGTGATGTTTTCGACGTATGATCAAACGAAGTCTTCCAGCGGGTTCAGGTCGAAAAAGGAGGGGGTTCAGTGAGAGAAGAGTACAAAGTCGTAGCATTCCTTCTGAAGATAAGCTTTGGTCTCTTTGGACTTGTGGTCCGGCGCAGAGTTCTGCTGCCACACCCTCGGTCTGCTAGCAGCCATCTGATTGCACCAGGGGGTTTCCACACTCTTCAGTACATTCAGGTACACTTTGGTGTTGAATTTCAAATTGACTTCGAAGATTTGAAGTGACATGATGTGGCCCTCACTTGAAACCACACTAAAGACCGTTGCCGAGAACTTTGTTTTCATCACCCTGGGTACGTCCCTGCTATTCATGGCAATCCAGCGATGCATTTTAAGGGTGTTGGCAATTGGTCTTGTTGTCATAACTTGGATCGGTAGAGAGCATGAGTTGTACAGCGGCGCATCTCCGATCTTGCTCGTTGAACATTGTGTGACCTTCAGACATGACAGAAGGCTCCTATCGCTCTTGGGATTTGTACACAATTTGCCAACTAGTACGTGGTCTGCAAGAAAAAACAAAACAAAAACAAAAAAACAAAAACAAAAGAACACAACTCACACTCACGCACGGCAACACGTCAACACACTGAAGACTTTGCCCGTTCTTTCTCTTTTAATCAGTTTCCCTCATCCCGGCGACTACTAGCTATAAACACGTGTAAACGGAACTGAACTGTTCTCTTCTTTCACCAGCCGGCATGATGTTAATTCTATCTTCACACAAGTACA
>NC_136483.1:98890617-98950617 GCF_053919585.1 Euprymna scolopes | reverse complement strand
GACAAAAATTAAAGAAAAGTGGGATGTCCTTTCCCCGGAGTATTGCTGCAGTCTAATTCAAGGAATTCCCCTCAAATTGCAGGCTGTCAAATTACAGAAGGGCTATGCTACTAAATATTAGTTCATTGTATTCCTGTTGTATTTGTGTTGCATTAATGCCCTCAAGTTACATTTAAATAACAATTTTCATTGTGCGGACATTTTTTTGCCTCCTCAATTTGAAGTTATTTATTAAATTGACGTGAACACTAGAATATTTCAATTAAAAGTCAAATATGAACAGGCAAAATTATAGAAAACAGGTAAAATTATAGAAAAATAAAAGTCCAATCAAATGAGGTATTGTGTGTTTAAACAGTTACATTAAATTTAGCTTAAATTTGCAGTTTTTGAAAAATTACAACTGCGGAATTTCTTTTTTCCCATATATATATATATATATATATATATATATATATATATATATATATATATATATATATATATATATATAACGTTTCCTTTAGTTAATAGAGAAAAAATCTCCCTTTACTTTTTTTAAAATTGTAAATTCTTTTTTGCTTTTTCATAGTAATTTTTTTTTCAAATAACAAATGTTTAAAAAACAATGACAATGAAAAGTAAATACATGAACAAATTATTTACTTCCTCCAAATTTTTATCCATCAATCTGAAAAAAAAAATACAACCATTTTTCATATTTTCACAAATACTTTTAGCGGGAAAAAACCACAGGTCAGTGCGTCTTAGTTAAATTCTGCTTTTGTTTTTGTTGTTTTTCATCAGTAGTGCTTTGACAACAAAATATTCTTTCATTGTTTTGACTCTCGAGTATACGCAATTAGACACAGTTTATTAATCGCGAACCACATCACTATATATAAAAGCATATAAGTAATTAACAGATACACACCCGAGTGTCAAAACAATGAAAAGAATATGCTGTTGTTCTAGCGCTATTCATGACATAAGAAGCCCAGCTTGTTCGAATGGCGTGCCTAAATACTAAACGAATGGAGAATCAGAAAGAGAAGTGGCCTTTCTTGGTCGTACATTTGGAATAGATTATGGCGGCTATATGTAAATACCGAGCCGTGTACGAAATGACATCGCGAAGGACTATAAAAAAGGAGAAAACACGTTAGAGAAGACGATCACGTTAAAGACATGGATGACGTTCGATAACACCTCTTAGGGAACGTTCAAGAGGACGATTGAAATGACAGAGGGCAGAGACAAAAAGCGCGATCACTGTTTATTTGGGAAATACACGAAAATAAATGTTGTTCTTACAAAAAAAGGGGGTTTACGTTATTTCTTATCCTATATTCCTTGCGACGTACTCCGCTACAACGTGTTGGGTTTACGTGTGTAAACGTGCATATCGCTACACTTTTACCGTGCCTTAATTTGTCCTACATAATTAGTAAAAAAATACTATCTCCGGAAGTTAAACTAAAAGCCGTCACACAGGCGACCTGCTGGCCTGGAATAATAAAACAGAAATTGATTGACAACGTTTGGACATATTTAGTTTCGTAACCAAAGCGGCGAAGGAAAGTTTCTCGTGCAGTTGAGTGTATTTTTTTTTTATTTCGCCTAATTCGTCCTTGTCACGAAGTGCACGCGGGGAACTTCGACCAACACTGAACCGAGAGCAGAGGTCGAAGTCCAGATGAATCCCCACCCCGTTTTTATTATCATGAAACTAATGTAGTAAAAACATTAACTTTTCATCCACAGACGCCCCCACCCCTCCCCTACCCCTACCCCTACCCCTACCCCTACATTAATTTGTATACCGCCATACCTTGACGTTTGTACTTTGAATGAGAACGAAATTTGACCTCGCCAAAGGGTGAACGAATCGAAGCATGTTTGAACCGAAATAAACTGTTATTAATTACGTATATTTACTCATGTTCGCTTCTATATCGATATAGACGGGACGTGATTGTCTACTGTATACCGTCGTGGATTATAAAACCAGAGGTATCTGGTTCAAATCTTATTACATCTGTTGTGATTAGGTTTTTCATGAATATTTGTGAATCCCCTTTTTTAAAATATTCCCAATTCATCAATTATTAAAAAAACAAACCCGCACACACACGCGCACACACACACACACACACACACACACACACACACAAAATAAAAACAATTGCACAGAACGTATACATTATTAACATAACTAGCAAAAATATGCTACACTATCGCCCCTTTTCAATGAAAAGGAGGATGTAATGTCTGGGAATTTTGTATCATGACGAATAAGATTATATTATACTGCACCCTCAAAGGCGGCGGTAATGCCAGTGAAAGATGATTTAATGAAAACAGAATATATATTATTCCCACCCTTCCTAAAGGGGGAGATAATGCCTAGGAGGATTGTATTATGACAAAAGAACAGACGCAACGCTACTATCTCCTTCTGAAATTGATATTGAAAAAAAGAATATATGTCATAAATGGTATAGTATACTGAAGATAGTAAAAAATCGTAATACTTTAGTTTCGGATTCATACACACAAATACCAAACCTCCATTGTTAATACAAGTGATAGTATACTTGCTAATTCAGACAGACAGATACAAAATCTCTATCTTCATTAGAAGTAATAGTATACTTGCTAATTCAGATAGACAGATACCACATCTCTATATTTAATAGAAGAAATAGTATACTTGCTAATTCAGACAGACAGATACCACATCTCTATATTTAATAGAATTAATAGTATACTTGCTAATTCAGATAGACAGATACCACATCTCTATATTTAATAGAAGTAATAGTATACTTGCTAATTCAGACAGACAGATACCACATCTCTATATTTAATAGAATTAATAATATACTTGCTAATTCAGATAGACAGATACCACATCTCTATATTTAATAGAAGTAATAGTATACTTGCTAATTCAGACAGACAGATACCACATCTCTATATTTAATAGAATTAATAGTATACTTGCTAATTCAGATAGACAAATACCACATCTCTATATTTAATAGAATTAATAGTATACTTGCTAATTCAGATAGACAAATACCACATCTCTATATTTAATAGAAGTAATAGTATACTTGCTAATTCAGACAGACAGATACCACGTCTCTATATTTAATAGAATTAATAGTATACTTGCTAATTCAGATAGACAAATACCACATCTCTATATTTAATAGAAGTAATAGTATACTTGCTAATTCAGACAGACAGATACCACATCTCCATTTTTAATAGAATTAATAGTATAGTTGCCGCTTCAGACAGACAGATACCAAACTATATTTTTAACAGAAGTAATAGTAGTTGCCGTCTCTGAAAGACAGATACCAAATCTCCATTATAATTAGAAGTAATAGTATAGTTGCTGTTGCAGGCAGACATATATCAAATATACATTATTAATAAATCTGTTATCAATGCAGTAGAACCCCTGGATACGGAGGCCCCAGGATACGGGTTTTTCAGGTTATGATGTGGAATACGATGTTTTTTTCCGGCTCTTGGTTATGGTATTTGCCCCGCTTTACGAAGCTATTTATAATATTATTTGATTATATGCATGTATATTATACAGGGTGCCCCCCTCCCCCCCCAAAAAAAAACAAAAAACATAGAAAGTATATCTATGACAATTTTGACTCGTTAACATTTATTGTTTTGGGTTCTAATCCAATTAAAAAGTTTGATCCATGTCCAAGTAACTTACATTTAAAATTTCAAGTGTTTCAACCTAAAATTGGCGGAGGAGTTTGGTAAAGTTTTCAAAGGTCAAATCGTTGAACTTTGACCCCTTGTCAACCAATTTCTAGCCGAAAACCGATCAAAAAGATTTTTCTGAATTTCAATATCCCTTATGTCAAATCTCGAGTCTGTAGACTGAAAATTGACAGAGCAGTTTGGTAGGGAAATGTACACAGATAGACATACATAGACAGACCGTTTTACTTTTATATATATATATAGATTACTTTATTTTTGAATTCTTCCAGTTCCTTCTTTGATGATTGACATGTCGTAAACGCATCGTACATATGTTTTGTGTACGAATGAATTGTAGATGAATTTTTGAAGATATCTTTTGTCAGATACATGCGCTTTCGTTTATTTTGGCTAGGATCCTCGTCGATTGACGTCACCAAACTTCAGTAATCTCACGGCAAAAATCACGTCTACACATCGGTTCTCGTTAAATCATCGAAGTTAAGCAATGTTGAACCTGGTCAATACGAGATGGGTGACATGCAACTTAGTATCGCTTGTGAATTTGATACCCCTTAGAAATCCCTCCTTTATCTAGGGTGCGTGTCGCATCAGAGCAGGGAGAAGAGCGGGTTCTTACTGTAACCGGTGTGTCAACTGGACACTGATTACAACAAATATATCACTCTACTGAAAAAAAAAATCAATAGTCAATAGATCTAGCTAAAAAATCAACCTTAAAAATCGAAGAGGCATTATATCAAACCAACGCGTTTCAAAGGCCGAAATCAAATAGTTATTCTAAAATATTTATTGAATACAATTTATTGAATACAAGTTGCAATTTTTTTTTTATCTATAACTGTCATCATAATCCTCATGCAGTCCGTCAGCCTTGATAATGACTAGTCGGGGCCTCAGTGCTTTATCCTTCAGCACAGGACTTTCCACCTTTGGCTCCTAACTTGCTTGCGCATTTTATGTTTATAAGGGTGTCTATCTGATGTTGCACATCAGATAGACACCCTCTGAACATCCAATGCTCATTTCCAGTGGAGCGAATCCGCGACGACTGGCAGCAGAGGAGGCCGCGGCTTCTGGCCGAAAGTAATCTCAGTGATGTAGACAGTCACCCTATCATGTCCGCTACTACACCTTTTCTTTTTGGATGAGGTTCCATAGCCTTTTAAGGAAAACTGCAAGGCAGCAGAAGGATTTGAAGTCAGAGTTCCCATCTCTTAGCCTTTTGCTGTGATAAGACCTACAAGGCAGTGGTGTTTGATTTTGGGGTTGGTTCTCCTAGTTTTCACCCAATAAAGGGCACCCACAAGACATTGGGTAAGGGTTGGTAGTGTGCCAGGGCGTGTCCACACATCGGTGGGCCATAACGCACTACCTCTGGGGCCCCCTTAAACTCCGAGATCTCCTATAGGTTTAGCCTGGGTCCCAAGATACCCAGTTGCCGTGTGTGGCCAACGTGGAGGCACTATAGGAGTCTTGATGATGGAGAGGTTATGTACTGGCAGAGAAGACATGCGTAGCTGCTCCCTTTTCACCGCGATGTTAGCCAGCGGTGTTAGCTGCAAACGAGAAGGCATGCAAGCATGAACTTAACACTAACTTATACCTAGCACACTAGATGCATCACATCACCTTGCCGGATTAAGAATCCAAAACACACACACATCTATAACTGTAGAAAGATTGTGGATTCATACCTTTCATTAGGGTACATAAATAACCGCTATAAGTCCGACATGATTTGAATACCGCATGTCCGACTCAAAAGACTTCAACGGTATCCATTAATACTGCGATCCAGTGATAATTTTTTTTGCTTATATTTATCCTCTGATGAAAAGAGTCTATCTTTAAAAATTCATGGGAAAATGATTTTTTTTAATTAAAATTGCTTGCTTAAATCTTTGATGGATTAATAATCTATATAAATAAAACAGTAGATATATGTATGTATGTATGTAAATATTAATCCGATAAACTCTTAAACCACCGGTCACATAACACTGAAATTAACAGAAAATAATAATCATATAATAAGAAAGGTTTATAACGAATAAAATCTTTGTTTGGATGGATGAATAATACATACAGAAATATGTCAGCATTTTGAGATGCAAAATGTTCATTGCAATTTGGTGATATATATATCTATATAATATGAAATCAGGACTATATATTGGGTACAATATAATATGAAATCAGGACTATATATTGGGTACAATATAATATGAAATCAGGACTATATATTGGGTACAATATAATATGAAATCAGGACTATATATTGGGTACAATATAATATGAAATCAGGACTATATATTGGGTACAATATAATATGAAATCAGGACTATATATTGGGTACAATATAATATGAAATCAGGACTATATATTGGGTACAATATAATATGAAATCAGGACTATATATTGGGTACAATATAATATGAAATCAGGACTATAGTTTCTATTAGTTTTGTACATGCACAACTTCATTCATAACTTGAAGTGGTTTAATTTTTAAATCTTTCTTATCTATCTGTCCATAGATCAAACGGTAGGGGACGCGGCTAGAGCACTAAATGTTTTGGTGTAACGCTATAGAAGGCGTTCTTATTTCGTTCTTCCTCTCGTCTGTCGACCGTATCGAAGTGCCAAACATTTTATAAAAGATTCGTCACGGGTCAATATTGTTCTCTAACATTTATTGCGCAGTTTAGTTTTTAGCATTGTTTATGCAGTGGGGTGAACCAAATAATCTTTCTCTTTCTTCTATTTTTTAATTTCTTATATTAAAAAGTGATATCTTAATGCTTATATAAAATTTCAAGATTATTCTAATCACAATTTTTATTCAAAGCGAAATGTATGCGAACCCAAAACCCACATAAATTATAAAACATATTCCTAATCTTATTAACAAAGTAATAACTCTAATAACGAAAAGGTATTTAAGAATTTAAGTACAATTTATAAACACGACACTGAAATGTATTATTTTAATTGGATTTTGTTTCGAGTTTGATAAGTTGGTTTCGTTCTTTCGAAACATGCTTGCACATATGTAGCCAAAATGTTTATACCGGTAAAAGTTTATATATATATATATATATATATATATATATATATATATATATATATATATATATATATATATAATGTGGGTTTGTGTGTGCACATAGCCATCTATAAGCAGTAGTTTAAACTATGACGGTTTTTATTGTGCCCAGGGTGTTTAAGTTGATGCTTTTTAGTAGTCGAAACAGCTACGTAAAATTTCATAGAAAAAAGACGAAGCAATTATAATCATGTTGGTTATGTCTTCGGAGCATACAAAGGTTTAGTGGTAGGCCTGATAATTTCACTATCTTGAACCATGTTGGTATATAACGTAGACGAGAATAAAATAACGTTCTATTTTTATGACATATGGGTGAGAAATGTAGTAGAGAAATCTAATTACTTTTTGATGGACGGAAAATACCCAGTTCCGTTATTTTGTTAAACTGGGCTTTAGCTGATCTTACGTTTTCCGGTGCCAGCATTCGAGGACAGTCCTGCACTGGAAGACCTCTAGTGTGAATATGATAACTGGCTGAGCAGGACAATATCTCGTGGAAAGATGGCTTTAATTTGCGTTTGAAAAGTTCGCAAGGATGGCTTTATTTATTTTGAAAAAAAGTTCGCAAAATTAACCTCCGTGTTTGTTGAAGTATGAAGCTCTAAATGGGTCCCACTGACGTTCATTCACCTCTGGGTTAATCAAACAACGTCTTTGAACATCCACAAGAAGGTCATATTTATAAAGGAATTAGTACTCAACATGACTTTATATCTGCTATGATAACAAACATCCTATATTCTATGATAGACACCTCTTAATGTACAATTCAATTGTCGCTCTAGAAAAGTTGACATGATTCCATTTCCGTTTGATGAAAACAAGTTTTCTTTTTTGTTGCAGACCATCTACTAGTTGTGTACAAATTCCAATAGCGATAGGAGCCTTCTATCATGTCTGAAAGTGGTACAATGTTCAACGAGCAAAATCAGAGATGCGCCGCTGTACAACTCATGCTCTCTACCGATTTTAAGTTATGACAACAGGACCATTGTCAGCACCCTTAAAACGCATCGCTGGATTGCCATAGAAAAAAAGAAAAAACAAACAAACAAACAAACAGACAAACAAAAAACAAAACGTGTCCAGGACGATGAAAACAACGTTTCCGGTAGCGGTTATAGTCTTTGGTGGGGTTTCAAATGAGAGCCACATCATGCCACCTCACATCTTCGGAGTCGGCTTGAACGTTAACACCGAAGTGTACCTGGATTTGCTGAAGAGTGTGGTGATCCTCTGGTGCAACCAGGTGGCCGCTGGCAGACCCTGGATGTGGCAGCAGGACTCAGCACCGACCCATAAATCCAAAAGGACCCAGGCTTGTCTTCAGAAGGAGTGCTCAGACTTTGTACCCTTTTCTCACTCCCCCCCCTCCTCCCTACACTGAACCCGCTGGACTGCTCCATTTTGTCATACATCAGGAACATCACTAACATGATCCCCCGACAGCATCAAAACCAGCCTGATCACCACTATCTGACGAGTTCTCGCCGATGCTTGATGAAAAGGCGTGCTCAGTTCTGGAACCGTATCCAGGCACTGATTGAGGTTGAAGGTTGCTATATTGAATAGATATCAGCTCTACTACATAATCAAATTGATTTTTTCAATAAAAGTTTTAAAATAAAGCTGTAGTGTTGTTTTCTTTAGGGCGACACTTTTAGCGTTCCACCCTACAAATTTTAATAAAATACTTATTTACGTCCTGCAAAGTAAACTTGCGGGAAACATTAACTTTATCCACCTTCGTTCTAAGGAGTATTGAAATTAGTACACCACAAGGAAATTTATTATGCTGCCATAAAAATTTCTCCAATTCTACCACTCTGAATCACTTTCAGATGACAGCTTGATAATTTCTTCGTAGTCGATTTGTATGAGCTACAGGAATATTTTTCCCCGAATCTTGTATAGAAATTATAGAAAAAATACCTGTTCCTATTCTTTTAGCAGTAATAAAAGCGACCATTATTTTTCAGGGTAGGGGGGATTTATATATTATGCATATCTAGCCGTTTTAATAGTTAATTTATTCTGGATTTCATAAGCTTGGCCATAAATTTGGCCAGAAGATCTGGCTCCTGTATCCGGACAATCAACACCAAAGCCGTTCTCGCTACGAAAGTAAGGGAATGCTTATATTAGTTTATACATTATGGATTACCAAGAGCGCTCAGTTCTGTTTACGTAGGAACAATACTTTACGCTAAATAGGCAAGCGTTAAATTCCTTTAGTGGAGGGCAAATACCGGGTGGAACGATCAAATTGCCGCCCTAGAAAATACGACAGGATTCCATTTCCGTCTATTAAAAACAGATTTTCTATTTTTGCAGCAGACGATCTATTAGTTGTACAAATCTCAAAAGCGATAGGACCCTTCTATCAAATCTGAAACCGACAGAATGCTAAATGAGCGAGATTGAGGGGATTCTTATATTCGTTTATTAATTATGGACTACTTAGAGAGCTCAATTCTGTTTACGTAAGGACAATGCTTCACGCAACATAGACAAACATCACTTCTTTTACTGGAGAGCAAATATAGTCACCTACTCGCTAAGGAAGTAAGGGGATGCTTATATACGTTTATTCATTACGGACTACCTGGAACACTCAATTCTGTTTACGTAGGGACAGTGCGGTACGCAAACTAGGCAAGCATTAATTCCCTTAGTGGAAAGCAAATATAGGCACCCACTCGGCAGGAAGGTAAGAGGATGTTTATATTTGTTTATTCATTATGGACTACCTAGAGAGCTCAATAGTGTTTACAAAGGATAAAGTCTGTACGCAAAATAGGTAAACGTAGATGTTTTTAGTGGAGAGCTAATATCGTTATCTAATAACAGTGAGAAAAGAGCCGTAAGATCTGCCTCTTTGAGCTAAATCTTAATTTCTTATTAAAAACAACAACAACAAAACATGCTTTAAGCATCCTTTCCCGCCTTTTTAACGTCGTACACAGTACACACGCATTCCATGCACATTGTAGACTAAGTCGCAAAGGAGACAAAGAACGAGAATGAGGTAAGAACTTAAACTCCTGTTTCAGGTTTTAAGAAAATACCTTTTGTTCCCTCCGTTCTCCCGCCACGCGTGACTTCTCGTTACGGTTGTGACGTCACCCACGTCTCTAACGTGATCGTCCTCTCTAACGTGCTCCCTCTCTCCTTTTGATAGTATCTTTCTTTTTCCTTACTGTGAGATCATTTTGCACATGGCTCGGTATATATAGAGAGAGACCAAACTGAAAGCTATACTACAGCATATGAAAATGTTTCATGTGGGAGAGGGAATTTATGTTATCTATTTCTTTACTAACTCAATGTTTGAGAGATAAAAAAGTTTAATGGAACATTCGAAAAGCTACGTCTCTCATATAGAGTTCAAGTGTTAGCCCCAGGTAGGGGGCTCTTTGATTTCTGAGAACTTCAACTGAAGTTAAATAAAACAATAATATATATATATATATATATATATATATATATATATATATATATATATATATATATATATATATTACATGAGGGTCACCACTTATCAAGGCTTATCAGGGATAAAGCTTATTGCGTGTACAGTAATTAATGAGATAGTATTGTAGTAATCATTAGTATTGGGGGTTTTGATAGAGTGTCTTACTTAAGGGGGCGGTTTGTCAGGAGTTTATTTTTATGTTGGACTTGAAGACGTCCAGGTTGTAGTCCGATGGGAAACAGGCAAGCGGCAGAGAGTTTCACTGGCGTGCAGTTCTAAGAAAGAAGCTTTGCTATTGGAATCTACGTTTGGATTTAGGCACAGATAAAGAGTGGGGAAAATTATTGACAGTAGTTTCAGCCAGACGGGTGTTTTTCGTGAAAGATTGGCGAGGGGGGACCAGAGATTGGAGCTCAGATGAGTACCTGCCATGGAAATAACGATAAAACAAAGACAGGCTCGCAACGTCTCTTCTGTGGGAGAGAGGTTGCAGGGAAGGGAAAAGGGCATCCCCCACTAAACCACGAGGTCTATTTTGTACTCTGTCAAGGCAGGTAGGCTGTTTTTAGCAGCTCCTGCCCAGATGTGGCAGCAGTAGTCTATCCTTGGACGTACTTGGCTTTTATACAGATAGAGAATTGCATCAGTAGTGGGATATCTTCTGGAGCGGTAGAAGGATCCCACCATTTTCCCAGCGTCCCTGGCAACAGATTTGATGCACGTGTTCCATTTCAGATCAGAAGTAAAGGTCAAATCCAGAAGCTTGTCAAAACATGGAACCTCCCCAAGACGAGAGCCATCCATTTCAATTGATGCCAGATGGGGATCAGAGCGTTGATGATGTAAACATAGAAGCTTGGTTTTGGATGCATTAAAAGTGACCAGCCACCTCTTCCCCCATTGTACAACGCGTTCAAGATCAGAGGAGAGAGAATTAGAGAGAACTTTGTCATTTACGGTCTTATGTGTGTGTGTGTGTGTGTGTGTGTGTGTGTGTGTGTGTGTGTAATGGTTGTATCGGTTGGTTTTCTAGATGTAAATCCAATGAAACTCACGTGATTATTAAAGATTGCTACATACAGGACAGAACTGGCATATAGTTTTATTTATTTTACAAACATTATTGGTTACATATGTGCATACATGTTTCAGTCGAATCCCAATTAAAGGATAACACCTCATTAGACTACAAAAGGGTCAATATTGCAATATCGACCCTTTTTTTGGTTTGATGAGACATTATCCTTGAATTAGGATTCGACTGAAACATGTATGCACATATGTAACCAATAATGTTTGTAAAATAAACAAAGTATATATAGTCGTATATACATGTATCCGCCGTACGCGCCCCATTACACCTTAACAGTAAGTAATGACTAGGTCTGTGACAATAAAATATTATTTTTCTTTTGATTTTCGAATATATATCCGTCACAGTTAGACACGCTTAATCAACCGAGAACCACATCGGTCTATATAAAGACATATAAGATATTAACGGATACACACTCGAGAGTCAAAACAATGAAAAGAATATTCTGTTGTCACAGTCCTAGTGATGACCTTTTCTTCTTGCAACGTCCTTCCCGCAAAAGAGTCCAGTCTATCTCTGCTGTATCGTTATTTTTATGCCAGAAACTCAACGGATTTTCAATCTATCATTCCTCTTCTGCAAAACATTCACAACAAACGCAATCATTGTCAATAATATCATTACTCTCTATACGTGCCAAAATCTAATCCATGAACAACGTTTGTTTTATCATATCGCCTGTAAAACACAATACCACAGGGCTGCTTCCCAACTGACTACAACATAGTCATTTTCAAAGTAAAACGAAAGCAACATCTTGTTGAGCCGTCCTCTTAAATAATCAAATCCTACCTAACTTCCACCAATACTGATCATAACGCTGTTGCCTCACTGACCATCTTACACTCATTAATCCTTATACTCGTGTGGTTTTCAGGCTTTCATAAGTTGTGACTCCTATGTGAAAAAAAATCTGCTTCCTGAATTTGGACGTGTGGCCAGGTGGCGGCGTGAGAGACTTCTAAGCCCGTGTTGAGACGCCAGGGGTTGTTAAGCACATGTCGGTACGAGAGGAACTGTAAAAAACAATATGCATTACGTTGTTGAAAAGTACCGGTAATAAATGCCTTTTGTTAAAACTGAAAAAAAAGGCGAGTCGAATTTCTTCCTTTTGTTTGTTGCTTGAGACTGTCTCAGACACAGTGTGTTGGGTCTAGGTGTTAAAATGTAACGACACCATTGAAGGAAATAAACAACTACGTTACAACGGGCTTATCCCTATATATATATATATATATATATATATATATATATATATATATATATATATAGTGCTGGCAAAAAGAAAGTCCGAACTTGTAATTTTTCCAAAACTGCATATTTAAGCTAAATTTCATGTAACTGTTTAAACAACTTATACCTCATTCGATTCGCCTTCGTCAATTTAAAAAAAATAACTTCAAAATGAGGAGGCAAAAAGAAAGTCCTCACAATGGAAAATTGTTATTTAAATGTAACTTTAAATTGACATGAACACTAAAATATTTCAATTAAAAGAAAAATATGAATAGGTAAAATTATAAAAGAATAAGAGGCCAATCAAATGAGGTATAGTTTGTTAAAACAGTGACATTAAATTTAGCTTAAATTTGCAGTTTTTGAAAAAAATTACAAGTGCGGACTTTCTTTTTGCCTTTGGTCAAGATCAAAGTGTAGTATCTGTTCTTCAGATGCTGCACTTCATTTTCTAGTTCTCTTTCGGTGGAGGAGAAATTCTTCACGACTGAGACAATTTTTATTTTTGTACCTTTTCTCCACGTTAAAAAACGACCCTGGTGTCTAACTCTGTCCCGTGGGGAGGCATAGTAAATAGGTACGTATATATATATATATATATATATATATATATATATATATATATATATATATATATATATATATATATATATATATATATACATACACGGCACAATCACGTTGACACACCGGTTCTCGCCAGATCACCGAAGTTAAGAAATGTTGAGCCTGGCCAGTAACAGATAGGTGACCATTTGGGAAGGTTAGGCGCTGTATGTACCGCACCGAGTCGTAGAAATTTCCAGGTATCTAGGGGCGCATTAATTCACTGGGAGAGATGCCTTTTCGTTAAGCATGCATCTAGGAGAAGGTAACTGATATAAAAACCTGCGGTTTACTGTATAATCTGTCCCGTAGCAATCGCCTGCACCGACAAAGGTTAGCAGTAATACCAAAATGTGTGGTGTGTTCAACACAAAGCCTTCACCACTATAAACAAATCATCTGTGTTCATTTCCGAGCAATTTAGTTGTTGTGGCGGAAACTCATACGTCGAAATCGACGGGAGAGTCTATCATTCTAAATGCGCAAAATTGAAACGAACGTGACGTCATTCGCCATATCACTCTGTTTTGTCTACGGCATTTAGCTTTGTCAGACATTAAACAAACACTTTACATACCCCGCATGTATATATAAAAAGCTACATCATTTCTTATTGAAAAGGTTACATCTTTGAGTGGCTCTTGGCCTTGATAAGTGATAACACTACAATAAAAAGAAAAAAGTGAGACAGATAGAGAATAAAAAGAGACTAATGTTAGATTTTGTCTTTTTTACTTTAAAAACTTGGACTGGATTATTCAAACTCAGCTTTTCCTGATTCAAACAATCTAATCCCACCTAAATTCCTGACCCGACGAGCCATATTTTTGTTTGTTGTTTAGTATTTACTGTGCGTGAAGAGATGGTACTGACTGCATACTATTCGTATCATAGCGGTTTTCTCTAATTAACTTATTTGTTTGAGTAAGGCAAGGCAGCGAAATGAGTCAGCCACGCCATCCGCACCCATGAACAGATTTATGCTAAACGCCCTGTACCTTTAACAGGAACGACGGAAGGAGATGGAAGTTCGTCTGCATCTCAAAGCCGACAAATCGGGCGATGGAGGTGGACGCCGGATGCTGATCGTCATAAAAACATCCAACCACCCGGTAATTACAACGCCATTATCCTTATAACATAAATGTCACCCACTTTCAGTAATTGTGTGTGTGTGTGTGAAAGAAAGAGAGAGAGAGAGAGAGAGAGAGAGAGAGAGAGAGAGAGAGAGAGAGAGAGAGAGAGAAAACCCTAACAGAGTGATCAATTATTAACAAAATTAAAAAAAAAAAGGACCGTAATATTTATTCATACATGTGTTACAGTAGAATAGCAAACATTGGTACTGTCGGTTTCAAATCCAAAACAATGGGGACAAATGTCTGATCACCTATGTCGGACTGTCTTCAGCCTCCGTTTATATCTGTCTCCCGGGTAATGGTGTAAGCCATTGGTGTCTTTATTTATATTTGAAGCAGAGGGTACTGATGTTTTTCCTGATTTCTGTAACACACACACACACACACACACACACACACACACACACACACACACACACACACACACACACACACACATATATATATATTGAGGGAATTAGACCAAGAGTCTAAAGAGCAGAGTTTATTTTAATGGGAATTAGAGTCAGATGCACATTTCTTTCAAGCCTGTGCACTTGCTTGCTCCGGCCTGTAGGGGTTATATATATATATATATATATATATATATATATATATATATATATATATATATATATATATATATATATATATATATATATATATATATATATAATCTGAAAGTATATTCTCATGCAATATTTACCGGATAAAATAATGGAAAAATCCCTGAATCTCTGAGAGGCTTATGAGATCATAACCCCCTTATGACTTTAAATATGTTTTATTCTAATGAAATTTTAATAATATGTATGAAATTTTCAGAAGAAAATTGGAAATGATCCCGAATCTCTTGAGTTATAGACGCTGAATTTTCTTGAAAATTTCAATATATACAATTTCAATTAAAATTAATATCACAAGTATAAAATTCTCAGGAAAAAACAATGTTTGTGATACTGAATCTATATGTTAGTCTCTATTTTCCAAATATTTATGTACACCCACCTCTAAGTGATCCATGAAGACAAACCATGGCCTTCGTAAACAGGAGGCCTTTCCATGTGATCTCGTTTTACTGTGACGTCACAGTGGTTGGTGCTAACCCTTGCATAGCGAGTTTTGGAAATTATTGAAATTAACTGCTATTTTTAGGGGACTCTTAGAAATTTTCTAATGCTTCTTTTCCTGTTGACTCTCGCGATCAGAATTAAAGCGTCGTAAAAATAGAAAGAATTCATCTCTAGAGCATTTTAAATTGCCAGTTAAATGATTTTAATCTTAAGAAAAATTATTAATATTACTAAGTAGCAAAAGACCATTTCAAACACTCAACTAAATTATTCAAAAAATTTATATATCTATAAAAGTGAACGTGTCTGTGTGTGTGTGTCTGTGTGTGTGTGTGTCTATGTGTGTACATTTCCCTACGCAATAACTCTGTCAATTTTAAGTCTACAGACTCGAAATTTGATATACAGGGTACTGAGATTTGGGAAAATTTTTGTGATCGATTTTCGGACAGAAATTTGTCTGTTAAGGGGTCAAAGTTCAACGATTTGACCTTTGAGAACTCTACCAAACTCCTCCGACAATTTTGAGGCCTAACCACTTGAAATTTTAGATATAGGTTCCTTGGACATGGATCTAACTTAATAACGTGATTTGAGCCCCAAACAATAAATAAGGGGTCATAATAAGGCTCAAAGTTTTTTTAAAAAATTGACTGTTTTTTTTTTTTTTTTTTTTTTTTTGCTCAACATACACCTCCAAACACCCGGGCAACGCCGGATTGAACTGCTAGTTTTTATATAAGTTTGATATATTTTTTTAAATTACTTTTGGAACAGTATTGTTTGTCCGTATTAAAATTATTTGTTTAGATTTTGTTTGTTCTAGTTTAAAAAAAAAATTCACCTGTTTTTATTTTAAACTAACTTATTTATTGTTATTTTTTTCATTTTAAAAGAACTAATTTATCGGTTTAAATTTTTTAAAAAGTAATTGAATATATCGTTGTTTTCATTTTAAACGGTTATATTGAAAGGGTTAGCTCTTCAAATAGATGCCAAATTTTATCGACTAGTTTTGTTTGATTTACCAAGCGGTGGCAGGGCAAATTAATGCATCGTTTTAGTTTGTTCTATTTTTGCGTGTTTCTTTGATCTTTTGCTTAAAATTGTGATTCGGGAAATAGTAATTGAAATATAAATAAATAAAACTCTTTACCAAAAATGTTGCTACTCTGATGTAAGGTTATTAGAGAACTTGTTTGTTGTACGAAAATCAAACGATGTTTATTCGATGTATACTTCAAATTAAACATGATAATAATAACGTATCTAATATAGAATTTTGCCGAATACATTGTCGTTAAAAATATAATTTAATTTGAAAAAAAGAAAGAAAAAAAAAACCCAGAAAATAAATTAGTATTTTGAAAAAAAAAAAAAAAAAAAAAAAGAATCAGCATATTGATACAATAGATTAGTTTACCCTTTCATTGCTTGGTAAATCAGAAAAAAAAAAACCAACAAAAAAACAAATTAGTCGATAAAATGTTGGAGTTATTTTCGGAGCTAACCGCTTCAATATGAACTTTAAATTAATTTATCCTTTGTTTTTATTAGTTTTTATAATTATTTAATATTTGCTTGAATTTGTTTGTTTACTTAACCATTAGCACGAGGGTGGGGGCGCCCGACGTTGCCGGGTCGTAAAATATGCTTAAGTATATTTTCATTCGTGCTAATTTCGAATTTATTATTACAGACCCAATTTTATATTGAATATTATATTGTACCTAATATGTAGTAGTAGTTTCAAAAGTAATAAAAAATGACTTGGGTGCCATCAGCTAGAATCGTAACAGATACATTTTTATTACTTTCTGCGCATGCTCAAATTCAATCAATTTTTTTCAATTCGTTTTACATTAAATTCTATTTTTTCCAATGACCATAAATACACATCTTAAATGTGCACATATTTTCTCAAATGAAAAAATACGCTTGTGAAATGATAATCTATTGATTTTAGCTGTTTAAAATAAATAAATATTGATTATGTTATGACTATTAGCATTGGAAGATTTTGTTTTAAAGAAAATCAAATGAACAAAAATAATTAAATTAAATGAATCATTTTTGGCATCGGAAAATAGGCACAGATCTTTCCTATTCCCGTATCCCAAAACGTTTCGTTTTTTTCCAGATTCTCGATTCTGATTCTGATTAAAGGTTGAACTTAAAAACGATACTGATCTTGGTAAAATCCGTCGTCTCTATTGAAAGTTTAAGGCAGACATGCAAACATACATACATACATACATACATTTATATATTGGTAACTAAAAATTTTCGACCCAAACTGATGAAAAAGCTTGCCCTGTCTCTGAATACCCTTTATGTAAAATTTCAAATATTTAGACCAGAAATTGTCTGAGTAATTTGGAAGAGACCACCGAGGTTAATTTTTTTAAAACTTTGACCCCTATTATGACCCCTTAAAATTTATTGCTTTGAGCTCACATCAAGTTATTAAGTTAGATCCATGTCCGAGGAGCCTATATCTAAAATTTCAAGAGCGTAGACCTAAAATTGTCGGAGGAGTTTGGTAGAGTTCTCAAATATCAAATCGTTGTGACTTTGACCCCTTAATCGCCAAATTTCTGGCCGAAAACCGATCACATCGATTTTCCCAAATCTCAGTACCCTGTATATCAAATTTCGAGTCTGTAGACTAAAAATTGACAGAGTTATTGCGTAGGGAAATGTACACAGACACACACACAGACACGCAGACAGACACTTTCACTTATATATATATATATATATATATATATATATATATATATATATATATATATATATGGTGCCTTCAATAACTTTTCAGACTTTTTCATATGAGCACTTTTATTGATAATGCACACATGAAACTCTAGTCCCATTCGAAGTAATCTCCTCCGGCTGCAATGCACTTGTTGTACCGTTCCAACAACTTCTGGAAGGTCCCATGGAAGTCCTCTTTTGAGAGCATGTCAATGACCCTCGTTACAGCCTCTTCCATCTCAATTGTCTCATAACGACAAACTCTAAGATTTTTCTCGGGATTAGAGACAACCAAAGGTCATAGAAAGCAAGGTTTAGATTATAGGGAGAGTGAGAATCTGAATTGATCAGCTCGACCATCTCCCTGCTGTTTTGACAACGTCTTTCTTTCTAATCTTCTCTAAGACACCTTTGGGACAAACTTCACGTAAATCTTACGCATCATCAGTTCCCACACTGACATCAAACTGTTCACGTACTGTCTCTATAGACACACGACAGTCCTTATCCATGAAATTTTTTTATTTGGCCAATCAACTCTGATGTTCTAACTTCTTTACTCCTTCCAGACTTATCATCCCTGACAGACTCCCTGTCTTCCTTGAATCTCTTATGCAATTCAAAAAGGTCATGCTCAATTCATGTCAGGTGGTTCAAAAGCAGTCTGAAGCATTTAATACGTTTCTGTTGCATTTTTATTCCAAGTTTAAAACAGAATTTTATTGCATATCGTTATTCTAAAGTCTCCTCACGTCCAAACTGCATTTTTGGAAATTAACCAGCTGTGACAATCAGGCTTTAGTAAGATGCATTCCAATTCCTGTTGTATCTGTTCATTTGAACCTGAAATCATAAAAATAGGTCAGTCATCTCATAAGATGTATAGCAATAACATACTGAATTTTCAAGTCTAAAGCATTTTTAAATGCCTGTACAAAAACTTATGGAAACTTATTTAAAGCATTTTGTATATTAACCAAATTATCCGCGCTTTACTGTGGGTATATTTTTGTTTAGACAATAGTGATTAGCTTTTTTAAAAGAATGTATTACGTTTTTTAAAACGTACACAATAATAAATGTTCTTGAAAATATAATATAAAACAACTTTAAACGATATTCCTAAACATAAATATTAAAACGATTCTATAACTAAAACCATAAATAACATAAAGTTAATTATTAAAATAAAGTTACTTTATTGTAACATGTACAATAGGCAAATTACTATTTCCTTTTCATACGTAGTATATATAGAGTTGATTAAACAAAATGTAAAATGTACATTAAGAATATCCGTTTTCTGTATGAATTATTAAATTGCATTTAAAATAATAAAAAATTAAAATAATAATAGAATAATAAAATAATAAAATAATAAATAAATAATAAAATAATAAAATAATAAATAAATAATAAAATAATAAATAAATAATAAAATAATAAAATAATAAATAAATAATAAAATAATAAAATAATAAATAAATAATAAAATAATAAAATAATAAATAACTAATAAAATAATAAAATAATAAATAAATAATAAAATAATAAAATAATAATAGAATAATAAAATAATAAAATAATAAATAAATAACAAAACAATAAAATAATAAAATGATAATAGAATAATAAAATAATAAAATAATAAATAAATAATAAAAGATTAAAATAATAAATAAACAACAAAACAATAAAATAATAAAATAATAAATAAATAATAAAATGATAAAATAATAAATAAATAACAAAACAATAAAATAATAAAATAATAATAGAATAATAAAATAATAAAATAATAAATAAATAACAAAACAATAAAATAATAAAATAATAATAGAATAATAAAATAATAAAGTAATAAATAAATAACAAAATAATAAAATAATAATAGAATAATAAAATAATAAATAAATAAATAAATAATAAAATAATAAAATAATAAATAAATAACAAAACAATAAAATAATAAATAAATAATAAAACAATAAATAAATAATAAAATAATAAAATAATAAATAAATAATAAAATAATAAATAAATAATAAAATAATAAAATAATAAATAAATAAAATAATAAAATAATAAATAAATAATAAAATAATAAAATAATAATAGAATAATAAAATAATAAAAAAATAAATAAATAATAAAATAATAAAATAATAAATAAATAACAAAACAAATAAATAATAAATAAACAATAAAATAATAAATAAATAATAAAATAATAAAATAATAAATAAATAATAAAATAATAAAATAATAAATAAATAATAAAATAATAAAATAATAAATAAATAATAAAATAATAAAATAATAATAAATAATATAAATAAAATAAAATAAAAATAAAATAAATAAAATATAATAAATAAATATTAATAAAATAAAATAATAATAAATAATAACAAAATAATAATAATAATAAAATAAAATAAATTAATAAATTAATTGAAATAAAATAAAATTAATGAAAATAAAATAGAATTAATTAAAATAAAATAAAATAAAATTAATTAAAATAAAATGAATTAATACATTAATTAAAATAAAATAATAATAATAATAATAATAAAATAAAATTAATTAAAATATAATAAATAAATAATAATAAAATAATAAAATAATAATAAAATAATAAAATAATAAAATACATTTAATAAAGTTAATTATTAAAATAAAGTTACTTTATTATAACATGTACAATAGGCAACTTGTAAATTAATATTTCCTTTTCATAGAACTCTTTTGTGTATACATTAATTCTATTAATTAAATTGTCAACAAATAAACATGCAGAAAGATGACTGCATTATAAAAGATTAAAAATTACATTTCGTATTTTATCTTAATGCTCAATTTTACCAAAATATAAAATTTAAACATGATCATTTTTATTTTCATTTTAAATCTGATTGTCAAACATTTTTTTAAAGCTTAATTATATAAATTTAAAAATTATACATTCATGCACTTTAAGGTTCTAATTCAAAACTTTCTGTGTAAACATCATTTCTTGTCTTTGGTTAGCTAATATGTTTAAGCGTTTTGGAGTTTCTGTTCTTGAAACTGCCACATAAAACATACCATGATTAAAACCTGTTGCCAAAACTAACCTTGCTTCCTTCAATAACTACAAGAAACCTTCACTACCACCAATAGCAATGGCCAAGAACACATTACCCGAAAGTACTCCTTTTAAACTCCTCAGCCTAACGTTTACAGAGAACATGAACTGGAATAGCTACATTACCAAGATAGAGCATTACCATGGCTGCTGCGAAGAAGGTGGGTTCTCTCTAACGTGCTAGAAAACTACTTACGCCTGAAAGTATCATGTACCTCTATAAGGCCACCATTCGCCCATGTGTGGAGTATTGTTGTCACATTTGGGCTGGTGTATCTGCTACTTGTCTCTCATTCCTTGACATGGTTCAAAAGAGAGTCGTCACCCTAATAATTCCTGAACTGTCATCTAAGCTTCAGCCTCTGTCGGATCGACGAAATGTTGAACACCTCTGCTTGTTCTACAAGTACTTTAATGGTGAATGCTCTGACGAACTACAAGCACTTGTACCCCCTCGACGGGAATATCCCCGACAAACCCGACAAGCAGCTAAATCCCACCCCTTCACAGTAGAGATCCTTAGGTTTAAGAAAGCTTTCTACTCCAATAGTTTCTTCTCCAGAACTGCTAGACTTTGGAACTCCCTTCCGAGATTCTGCTTTCCCAACTGTACTGACATGCAGAAGTTCAAGTGAACAGACATCTTGCTACCCATCTCCCCTCATAATACCCCTGCAACTTATGTCCCCGATAGTAGCTCCCTACATCAAAGTGGCACTGTGACTTGTTTGGGATGAAAATTGAATAATAATAATAATAATAATAATAATAATAATAATAATAATAATAATAATAATAATAGTAATAATAATAATAATAATAATAAAATTAAAAGTTTGGCCTTGACTCTTACTGATACTCATCGCAAACAATGATCTCGTTGAACACTGCAGCCTCCGAAAAACATAAGGCAACTCACTATTACTTGGCATACGGAGAATCCTTAAAATAAGAACAGTTTGACCTTTATAAATCCCGACTGTAATCATTGCTTCAATCAAATTGTTATGTGTTTCTGTTACAACACATCTTGTTCCATTTCTTGTTTTGGGTGGGCCCGCTGATCCTAAAAATCATGATTAGACAACCGACTTTGACTTCTAGAAAAGGAGAAGGCATTCCAAAATGTTAAATTGAATTCAAGAACTCTGTAGGATATTTCATAGCATCATCCGCATCTGTTGTATTGTTAATAGATTTGTATAGTTTTTTTTTTCCTGTTCTTGAAATTCAACCATTTGCCAATTATTTAACTTGTTGACATTGACATTTAATAGTGAAACGCCCGTCAAACCAATTTGGATGTTTTTCATTCAAGTTTAAGTCTTTCCTTCAACTCCTGTAGTTTATCTACACATTTACCTAGTTATCCAGGAATTAAAATTGTATCAGCTACTTCCTTGTACATTAGAAATGACAGTTTTTTATTCAACAGTTTTAGGATGCCAACTTCAATTTTGGAAATGATTTATATTTATCGTTAAACCATTTTAATCATTATTATTTCTACTGGACTATTTCATGTGCATCTCTACATTTGACCAATCAATTTTTTTCTTTGGATTATACCACATTTTAAAAAAAAATTTTTTCATCGAACCTTTGCTTTATTTGAAATTTTCTTTTCAATCCAGACATTTTTAAAAAATTATTATCAACTTTCATACAAATGTTACTTTTTGCATAATTTATAGTTTTCAATTTATGTACTAACCAGCCAAATTTGTAGCCTATCTATGAATATCATTTTTCTAACTACTTTTCTCTGAGGATAAGTGCCATTCTTTGAAACTCCATAGAATAAGGAACATTTTGAAGCTTCTGTAATCCTTCTACAAGTCCAACGTAAACAAGTCCTTATTCAACTGTACTCATTAATATTCTAGTTATACCAAATTCTACTACAAACGATTATTACGAAACTGTTCCAATACACACATTAACCTTTCTCCTTGAATGGTCTTTAGGCCTTGATATGTGGTAACCTCTTGTAAAAAAGAGAAGAAAATGATAATAATAAATGGTTGTAATTTCTAATTTACTTAGTTTATATTGAATTCCTTGTATCGATGGTCTGTTTGAATATTGCGTTTTTTTTTCTCATTTGGTTACGATTGTAATATAAATATAAATATTAATATTTATACTCGCTTGAAGTTTACAGAACTATTCAATATATATATATATATATATATATATATATATATATATATATATATATATATATATATATGTATATACACACATATATGTTCTGTCTGTTCTACAAGTACTTTATTGGTGAATGCTGTGACGAACTACAAACACTTGTACCCCTCGACGTGAATACCCCGACAAACCCGATAAGCAAATAAATCCCACCCTTTCACCTAGGTGTAAGAAAGAATTCTACTTCAATAGTTTCTTCCCCAGAACTGCTAGACTTTGGAACTCCCTCCCGGGATTCTGCTTTCCCAACTGTACTGACATGCAGAAGTTCAAGAGTAATGTGAACAGACATCTTGCTACTCATCTCCCTTCATAATACCCCCGCAACTTATGTCCCCGATAGTAGCCCCCTACTTCAAAGTGGCACTGTGCCTTGTTTGGGTGAAAATTGAATTTATATATATATATATATATATATATATATATATATATATATATATATATACTAGACCACCCGTGACCCGTTGGGTCAGTACGTTATATTAGCTATGGAATTCATGTATGAGCGTGACACTTGTGGCATAAAGAAAATAGTTTTTTTTTTACATAACAGAAGCATTTCTATGAAAGTATATTAAAATGAAAAAAGAATATAGATAGATTTCTATGAGTCGTTCTGTTTATTATAATTGTTATTTTTTTTTAAATTACAGTTACTGAATTATAAGTGGTTGGTCATACTTATAGGTAAATATGCACTGAACAGGTATCATAATCCTTATTATAGTTAAATTCAAATTTTGATATATCATCTTTTAAATGAAATTGTTAGTTGAAAGTACAGAATAATAAAAAAAACACTCTCCACATGTTAATAATGGCTTTTTAAATAGAAAATGAAAATAAAATGTAACTTTTTTCATTTAATTTAAGCAAACATTCAGTACCCATTGTGTAAAATATTTAATTTGTATGTTAATAATAAGGTCAATAAAATTAAGACAATTCTTTTCTATTTACATTTTTTGTACAATTAATTTTTTTTAAAGAAAACTTTTGTTATCCTTTTGCTTAATTGAGACTTCTTATCAGGTTCTAACTCTCTTATATCCAGATTAATTATGTTAATCAATTTAATTTATTGAATATGTATCGCTGAAAAGCACGGGTGCTTAAGCACTTATTGTACAGAAAATAAATATTGTATTCATATGCTAATAATAAGGTCACTAAAACTAAGACAATACTTTTCTATTTACAACATTTTTTGTACAATTTGAGTGTTTTAAAAAAACTTTTATGTTTTCCTTTCGCTTAACTATCCAGTTTTACATCGCTCCCTTTTTCTCTCTCTCACACATACACGTAACTATTTCTCGCGTACGTAACGAAAACAGAGGGAGTAGGAGTGTTGAAATCTATGAGAGTGAAAGTGAGAGGTGTTTTCTTTCACCGCCGCTGTTTCTATTAATAATGAGTGTTGTTTTTTAAAAGGGAGAAGTTTTTTTGAAACTGCGACAGACTTTACGAAGTTGAATGTTTTTAGCCGTTAAAAAAAAAAAAAAACTATTTGATCAAATTAAATGAAATTGTTTGTATTAAAAGCGATATAAAAATTCCGGAATTGGAATAACGGATTGAAGACGTTGCTATTTACGCATGCGCAACCGGATGTTGAAAACCGGAAATCTGATTGCAAACATACAAGATCCATAGACTTTTAGTATTATATAGATATATATATATATATATATGTGTGTGTGTGTGTGTGTGTGTGTATGAATGATTTCTTTATATAAACATCATTTGGTTACATTTTTTTTTTAGATACGTTTTAGTTCTAGTGGCAAACAGCACTTCTGCATGACAGTGACATATTACCAACAGAGACAAATTATCGACTCCTGTTGTTTGAAATAGAAATGATATCTAGCGGCCATTATGTGAACCTCAAATATAAACAAGTGTTTATGACAACGCAAAAAATATAGAACGATATAAATAACACAAAAATATATGAAAATCGAAACATTTATTGAATAAAAAAATATATCAAAATATAATTTTGATGCATTAATATAATTTCTTTCCAAATGAGTGATGTAATATATCAAAATATAATTTTTGTTTGTCAATGTAGCAAAATAGAATTTTAAAGACATGAAACGTTTATATAGGTTTAAAAATATTTTTTTTCTACAGAAAGATTGTTTTATTTTTATCACAGTAAGATTGTATAAACATACATCAAAATATATTTTTTTGTTTTTCAATGTCGCAAAATAGAATTTTAAAAACACGAAACATTTAAGGAGGTTTAAGAATAACTTTTTTTGGTACAGAAAGATTGTATAAAAATGTAGCGAAATATAATTTTAGTTTGCACGCACTTTTAGAAAAGGAAGAGTTATCGACCCCTGTTTTGAGATGAAGAATATAAAATTATTTGTTCGAAGCGAAGATTACATGGCATTGCTTTAATTCAAAATCATTGTTGGATGAAACAGTTCATATTTATTTATTGATTGATTCCTTTTCTTTCTTTTATCAAGTTTTGGTACTTGTACAGTTTAATCAAGACATTAAAAAAATGAAAATATTGAAAAAAGTTATATCGTACGTATCTGTTTTGAACTGAAGATCTTCGAAAAAAAAATTTCACTTAATTTGATCGAATAGTTTTTTTTTTTTTTTTTTTTTTTTACAGCGGAAGAAACACATTTTTATGACAGCACGTTGAAGATAGGCATCTTGGAATTTAAAAAAAAATTGTTTGAATTTTTAGAACACGTCACGAGGAAATAACTCAATTTAAAGCGCCGACACTTGTATCTTTAATTCTAGCTTTTCTTCCTAAAAATCGAACGTTTTTTCGCTGTAAAAAAAAAAAACAAACGAAATAAAAAAACAAAACAAAAAAACAAAAACAAAAAAAAAACAACAAAAAACAAAAACAAAAATCAACAAAAAAAAAAAAAAACTACTTGATGAAATTAAATGAACTTTTTTTTTCGGAGAACTTCAGTCCATAACGGATACGTACAATATAAACTTTTTCCGATATTTTCATTTTTTTAATGTCTTGATTACACTGTACGACTAGGTGTATCAGAAAGTGGCTATTAAAAATGATGATCAGAACTTTAATAATTCAGCTTACTATTTTTCTAAGCTTATAACTACTTGAAAAATGTAATTCAAACCCTATTTTTTTTTCAATTAAAGGAGCAAAAACGAAAATTTAAAAAAATAACAGGTTTAATAGCAAATTATGCAATATTTGTTTTTTTTTTAAAGCGGTTTTCTTTAAAAATAATATTTAAAAAAAATCAACATATTTTGACTTGCTTATAAATATATTTTTATATATAAATGCCAAAAAATCCCTTACCTAAAAAATACTATTAAATGGGTAGTTCCATTCTTCATTGTTAAGAATTTATTCATATTTATATTTTAAATTCCATGTATTTTTTAATAAAAGGATTTTTTTTAAACGAGGGTCTTAGAAAAATCGCATTTTCGTAACGTGTTTTGCGTTAAGCTTAAAGAGCTGCTGCTGCTAATATGGAATTTATCAAATATAGATTCGTCCAAGGGACATAAATAATGTCTCTTTTTTATTGCGTGTGTTAACCAAAATTAGTATTTTCCGTCCTCTGTAGTTAAAAAGAAACGCACATTCACTTATAAGTTTTTCCCCTAAAACAAAAAATCGACTTTATCGATTTAAAAAAAAATTCTTTTAATGAAATACACGAGTTTTTGATTGATATATATTTAATACTTCTTTATCGACTAAATTTTTTTAAATATCTAAAAAAAGAAAACATTGGATGAAATAGGAAAATTTGCCCTCAGCGTCTGGTATTTACTTGACGATATAAGCATAAGATGAGCTTTCATTAAAAAAAATAACAACGTGTTTTAAAAAAAAAAAAAAAGGTTTTACACTTTGGACTTTACAGGTAAATTTCAAAAAAACTATTCTTGTTTTTGTTTTAAATTAGAATATTTTCTTTATTGATCTTTTATCTTCAATTTGTGATATATAAAACTTTGGTACATAAATTAATTATTAAAATTTAAAAGACATTTCAAAGGGGGGGGGGAATTTGAAAAAAAAACAACGTTTGTCTAAAATATTATATTTGGTTTATTGGAAAGAGCATAACATTTCACATTTACCCTAAAAATATCGTAAAAATTGAACCAATATAAAAATTTTGATAGATTTTTAAAGTTTAAAAATTGAAAAATATTTAACTTGCAAAATTCAATTGATTTTATTACGTAAAAAAATGGCTGCATGAAAGCACGCCGGCATTTTGTAAACATTTTGTAAACAGTGTTTTTTAAAAAATCAAAAAATAATATTTTTATTATATTTTGAACAATTTTAATAGTTTATTTTGGAAGTATATTCCACACAGAAAATAAACAACCCACTTTAAAAAGAAAAATGACGAGTTTTTTTTTTTTTTAATTTTTATTCCCAGTTTTGTGTTAGGGGTGTCAAAATTCCTCCTAATTTCTGATACACCTACTGTACGACGGGACGACTACACCAAGTTTTTAGTAAATTCCGGAATACGTCAGAAGAGAGTAAAATTCAGCCTTCAGAGAGGGCAAAGTACTATTCTATGATTTTGTTTTCGCTGGTCATTTATTGAATGATTGTTTTAATATCACGAGTTATGCCTCAGTACTTTTTAACTCAAAATATTTTATTTGAACGAATACTTGGCATTGTATATAACTCAATAGTGAAATAGTTGCAAGGGAAATAACTTATATCAAAAGTGAACTTACGTCCCTTGTTTATTTTTTTTATTTTGCAAACATTTTTAAAACAAATATTTTTGTAATAGAGAGACTCCCCTGTTTAGTCTTTAGTGTCAATGAATACTCATTGTAAGAATGTCTACGTGGGGAGTCCATTATGAAGCAAGGATTGCACAACTCCAACCACATCTTTTTTAAACTGATATTGACTGAGTGCAGTAACAAGAAGAAATCTCGAACGACTGAAAACAGTACAAGGATAAGCAGAACGTCCTCTCACGTCATATTCTAAATAGTTATTCACCCATTTTATATTGACCAGGATTACCATCGCTTAACTTCAGTGATCTTACGGGAATAGGTGTATCAATGAAATTATAACGGTCAATGTTCATGAAAACCATTACACATAAAAAATAATAACAACACAGCAAAAAACAAAACAAAAACAAAAACAAACAAACGAAAACCAACAAACGAACAAACAAACAAACAAAACAAAACATAAACAAAACAAAACAAAAAACAGCACCCCCACCCTAAAACAATAAATAAAAAAAATCCCATTTTAAGTGAGAGACCGAGTTGCTTGTTTTCTGTTCTGAATTAACCGGAAAACAGTAGTCGGGATATTATTTAAAAAGGCTAACCGATTTTGTGTTTTCTATTGCCCTTCTCCCCCATTGCCAATGCATTTTCATAAACTTATATTTATGAATAGAAGTACAATTTTCTAAAACACTTTTGAGATATTTTAAGTAGAATTTTCACTAGAGTAAATGTGGTATTATGGAGGCTGCAATGATTCTAGCTAAGAGTAGGATAATCAAATGTGTTACAGAAAGCCAAGGATGATCAACGATTTCCATTATGCCCACATTTTTGGTCGCCTTGTACCTATTTTTTTTTTTTTACATTGTATATCTTTAATTTGTAGCAAATAAATAATTCAAAATATCATACGACTGTGGAATTTCCACGGGCCCCAATAGGTTTTATTATTATATTGAAGCTGAGTTAATCAACGTTTGTTCAAAATATCGAGAAACGTGCAAATGACAATAATAAAGAAAATACACCTGATTCATCTTGACACACGCCACACAATATTATTTAATTACTAAGAGTGGTCACACAGGCCATCATCAGGGATTTCTCTTTGATAACAACTTATGGTGTTCTTTGGAGTGTGAAATTTCCCCTACTCTCCCAAATTTCCAGTACTCTCCACCTATTTCGATAATCGTTGCAAAAGAATTTGCATTATCGTAACAGTCACTTACCATTGATTTCTTGTTGGCAGCGACCATTGGTCTTCTCTGGAATTTGGGTGGAAAAAAGCCCTTCTCCCTAAGTTTCCAGTTCTCTTTGCACTCATCCAGCAGAGGTCTGGCTAGTGCTTTCTCTCCATAGTCTTTCCATCCTCATTGACTATCCTCATTTATTTGGTATGGTGTCAGTCTATGATGAGATAAAACGAGCGAGATCAGAGATGCACCGTTGTATAACTCATGCTCTCTGCCGATCCAAATTATGACAACAGGACCATTGCCAGCACCCTTAAAATGCATTGCTGGATTGCCACGAATAACAGGGATGTGTTCAGGATGATGAAAACAAAATTTCCGGCTCCGGTTATGACCTTTGGTGTGGTTTCAGATGAGGGCCATATCATGCTACCTCACATCTTTGAAATCGACTTGAAAGTCAACATCAAAGTGTACCTAGATATGCTGAATGGTGTGATGATTCGCTGTCGTAATCAGGTGGCTGCTGGCAGACTCTGGGTGTGGCAACAGGTCTCGGTGCGGACCCACAAGTTCAAAAACCCAGGCTTGGCTTCAGAAAGAGTGCTACGACTTTTATCCTCTCTCACTGCCCCCTCCTCCTCCCTCGTTGGACTACTTCGTTTCATCATACGTCGGGAACATCATCAACATGACCTGCCACAACACCAAAGCCAGACTGATCGCCGCCATCCGCCGAGCTCCTGCCGAGCTCTTGCCGGCGCTTGTGGAAAAGGCATACTCCAAGTTCTTGACCCGTATCAAAGCGGCGATTGAGGCTGAAAGCAGCTACATTCACTAGATATCAGCTCTACTACATAATCAAGTTACTTGAATTGATTTTTTCAATAAAAGTTTTAAAATAAAGCTGTAGTATTGTTTTCTTTAGGACGACAAATTCATCGTTCCACCCTAAAGATATAAAGATCTAAAAACGATGAAAAATATTTAATCTGGAAACATCTAATAAATATAGTCGAATTATCTGCATGCACAGAGTCTGTTTCTCTGTAATCACGGCTCTATAATATAACAAGACAGAAGCGCTTCAAACCGGAATCGAACCTGACCGCTTTTTCGACAGTCGAAGATTATTCGAACCCTCCATCAGTAGCGCAAGAAGCCACGATAAAAAGAAATTATAATGTTTATGCAAGCAATATCAACTGCCGGGTGTGTTCTATTCAGTTCTGAAAAGGTAAGCATTACTGCTAATAGTATTAGATAGTTTCACTTCTCTGTAGTGCCCCAACCACGAAACCCTGGCGGCATAGTGTTATCCACAAACACACTGTATCAAGCCAACAAAACAACTAATAATTCTTATTTCGTATTTTTAGATAAAGGGAGATAACTCAAATAATATCGCCATTTAGTTATTTTCCTTGTTTATGTTTTATTATATTGTTTTTTACTTTGATATGATTTCAGTTCAATTTTAACCCAGGGAAGAGATACAAATAAATTACGACTACAAGTGAATATTCTCAACAAACATCAATCACACGGGTTTCTTGGATTTTGGAGAATAAAACTAATGAGGGAAATAAAAGTGTTACTAAAAAGCGATATTTGCTAAATTTCGCATTTGTAGCATGTTTACATTACCGATAATGATTATAACGAGTTTTACTTATCTCACATATAGCGTTATCTACAAACATTCTGTTTCTGTGTGCAATGTCAGCAAAAAATAATCTTTATTTAGATTTTTTAAATTATGATAATCGTAAAGGGAGAGAACTCATTGAATAATAAAATGCAGTTATTTCCCTTGTTTATTTTACCATTTTTTTCCTTTCGATTTCAATTTAAATCCAGAATAGAAATAAATAAATAAATAAATAAATAAATAAATAAAAGACAGGAAAACAAATGAATTAGGTGCCGTCCCATGACGATCAAGTGAATATAGTCGCCAATTACACCTTTGCTTGGATTTGGGAGAAAAACCTCATAAGTAGATATGACCCTAATAAAGACTGAATTTTCGCCACCAATCGCAAATAATAGCAGTAAAAGCTTGTAAAATAAAATTGATTCATTGTAATTTTTACAGTATTCTGAAGAAGAAAGATTATAAAAAAATCTAATTTTTTTTTTACTTTTCGTAAAATCTGTGAATTAAAAAAAAAAAATTATTTCCAAAATCAAACAATTTCGTTAATTTTTTTTACAGACTTATTAAAAAGAACCCGAATTATATATAAACTAACCTAAAATAATATACAAAAAAATTCTTATATCTTCACCCCCCCCTCTCCCAACGCGATTTTATCAGAAAAATTTTTTGGGGAGGGATTGACATCTTTATTATTATTATTATTATTATTATTATTATTATTATTATTATTATTATTATTATTATTATTATTATTATTATTGTTGTTGTTGTTGTTGTTGTTATTGTTGTTAATTTTATTGTTGTTGTTATTGTTGTTGTTGTTGTTTTTTTTTTTTTTTTTTTTTTTTACATATTTGTGTACTGATGAAATAAAATATATTTAATTTTGGGTCACAATCGTTGCCGATTTATACGATTTTTCTCGATTTTTCGGAAAGAAAGGAGTTAGTAATGAATTTTACGAAAACTTTTTATTATTTAAATTTATAATTTTCGCCGGTAAAACTCCAAAAGATTTTAGAAATAAATTCTTATTTTTTTAAACGATTGAATATTTCAGAGTCCGTGGTAAAAAAAAAAAAAACTGTGGAAGATTGTCTCTTAAAACTTATTATGAATAATCAGACAATCATATTGTTGAAAATAAAAGAAATATAAATCGATACCATTTTTCGTCAAAGTTAAAATTATAGTTAGAAATCGAACGTAAATAATTTTTTCTATGATAAACTAATTTGTTCATCTTCGCATATCACTAGGTGTGTCAGAAATTTCGTGAAAAATAGTGAATAATTCCACCCCGTCTTTACAAGCTTATAACTCCTCGAAAAATGTAATTCAAGCCCTAATTTTTTTCAATTAAAGGAGCAAGGACCAAGGTTTCATTAAAAAAAAACGACCCCCCCCCAAAAAAAAAAAAACAGACAACGTGGTTTTTTTTAAAAAAAAAGGTTTTAAACTTCGGACTTTACAGGTAAATTTCTAAAAAAACACTACTTTTTTTTTGTTTTAAATTTGAATATATTATTTATTGGCCTTTTCTCTTCAATTTGTGATATATAACACTTTGGTGAGTAAATTAATTATTTACTTTTTAATAGACATTTCAAAATGGGAGGCGTGAATTATTCGACCCCCTGTCTTTTCAAGCTTATAACTACTCGAAAAATCTAATTCAAGACCTATTTTTTTTTCGATTAAAGGAGCAAGGACCAAGGTTTTATTAAAAAAAAGAAACAAAAGAAAAAACAAAGAACGTGATTTAATAAAAAGGTTTTCAACTTAAAACTTTACAGGTAAATTTCTAAAAAACATTACTTTTTTTTGTTTTAAATTTGAATATATTATTTATTGACCTTTTCTCTTCAATTTGTGATATATAACACTTTGGTGAGTCAATTAATTATTTACTTTTTAATAGACACTTGAAAATGGGGGGGGGGCGTGAATTAAAAAAAAAACGTTTGTCTAAAATATTATATTCGATTTATTGGAAAGAGCATAAAATTTCACATTGACCCTGAAAATATCGTAAAAATAGAATCAATAGAAAAATTTTGATAGATTTTTAAAGTTTAAAAATTGGAAAATATTGAGTTCGTAAAATTCATTACTGTTTTTAAAAAAAAAAAAAAAATGTCTATTAATTTTAAAACAACTTTAATAGTTTATATTGGAAGTATAATCCATAAAGAAAATAAACAACCCACTTTTAAAAGAGAAATTACGAGTTTTTTTAATATTTTATTCGCAGTTTCGTGCTAGGAGTGTCAAAAATTCCTACAAAAATTCTGATACACCTAGCATATCACTAATAAAAGTCGTCGCGTAACCTTTATTATTTGTTTCTTCATTTTTAGAACAAAAAATATAATTTCCTATCCAATTAACTGACACAATTATGAGTTGAGAGTTAATTTGTTGCCAAGGCCGCTGGAAAAATGGTGGGATCTTTCTATCGATCCGGTAAATATCTCACTGCTGATGCTATTCTCTATCTATATAAGAGCCAGGTACGCCCAAGGATGGAATATTGTTGCCACATCTGGGCAGGAGCTGCTAGAAAGGACTTGTCCTGCCTTGATAGAGTTCAAAATAGACTTCGTAGCCTCGTAGGAGATATCCTTTTCTCTTCCTTGCAACCTCTATCTCACAGAAGAGATGTTGCGAGTTTGTCTCTGATGTATCGTTATTTTCATGGAAGGTGTTCAACTGAGCTTCAATCTATGGTCCCCCCTCGCCAAACTTTCACAAGAAACACTCGTCTAGCTGTACACACTATCAATAATTCCCCCCTCTCTTTATCTGTGCCTAAACCTAAACGTAGATTCCATGAACAAAGCTTCTTTCTTAGAACTGCACGCCTGTGGAATTGTCTTCCGTTTTCCTGCTTTCCGGCTGACTACAATATGGTTGTGTTCAAGTCCAACGTAAACAAGTTCTTGATGAGCCGTTCTATATAAGTTATCAAATTTACCAAATTTTCATTACTAATGATTACTATATTGTCCAATGTCTACTGTACACTCTTTAACCCTTATCCTTGAGTGGCCTCTTGGCCTTGATAAGTGGTGATGCCTATGTAAAAAAAAAAAAAAATATTAGATTTCTTTGTGCACGGTTGATTTTACAATCAGTTAATATTAAATAAAGATGTGACTTAGTTTATAATTCTATACAAAAATTTTGGATTGAAAATAAGTTTCCAATAAAGTTAATTTAAGGATTTTGTTAAAATTCAAATGCTTAGTTGTAGGAAAAAAAAAATTTTCTAGAATAAAGAGGAATTTAGTAGACATAATTTAAATATTACTTTTTTTTTTCGGGCTACAAATTACGATATTGAAAATTAATAAATTGTTATCAACAAGGAAATTTTGTCACTTAGAGCCGTTATAGGAACCGGAAGTCAATTGTTTTAGGTGTTGTCTGCTTAAACGTGATATATTTTTTGGGTATACACATTCATATATGTCTTTTTCATAATATTTCAAGGCAAAGGTAAGATTTTTACTGTTATATTTACTAGACTAATAATTAAACCAAAACTTTAACAAGGTATAATGTATATTTGTACTAAGTGTTTTTTTCTCTCTATATTTGTAATTTTTAATTTGGCTGTTCTTCTTGTTTTCGAAAAATTTCCAACCATTATTATTTTTTGGTCATTTTTGAAGGTTTTGAACTTCTGCGATGTTCAAATCAAATTCCGCCAGTTTTATGGAGTGTAAAATAAATAATGTTTATACGTGTTTTAAATCTTGATCGTTCTTCTTTAATGTAGAGTAAAAATTACGGCGAATTAATTTAATTTTACTAGTTTTTACTTATATTTTTGGTTATGCGTGTCGAACATTAGTGTCATACCTACTCATAAGGGTAAACATGAATACTAATTCGCTGCAAAAGTTTTTGTAGAAGCAGCATTTTCAACAATTGTAATCAATTTTACGCATATTGTTATTACGCATAATCACGTTGATACACCGGTTCCCGCTGAATCACCGAAGTTAAGCAACGTTGAATCTGGTCATTACTAAGTGGGTGACCATTTGGTATTTCTAAGTGCTGTATGTGCTCTCCGCTTATCTCGGCATTGTTTCCAGTCGTCTTTGCGATTGGACTCAAACAGTGCCGATTCAGGAGAGGTGCGGTTGGGATTGCGCAACCCTTGCCTTACAATTACACGCGCAGCTGCCCCTGCAGGGGGTATTCTTTGTCTTTCGAGACTGAACGGAGGCATGGAATTGTTATTACCTGAATATATATCATCACGGATAAGTTATAACTTTTTCTTTCAAAGTATCATTTATATTTCTTTCATGTCTTTTCTTAGCACAAAGAAAAGTCATCTTCCATCATAATAAAGCTTCTCATCACACAGCACTACTGACCAAAAATCGCTTAGGAAAATTTTATTGAGAAATCTTGTCTCATCTTGCATATTCTCCTGACCTACTTCTATCAGATTACCAAAACCATTTAGATGGCACGAGGTTAACGAAGAAATCGAACATCAGTTAGATTCATATTTTAGATAAAAACACTTAATGAATTTTACAAACGATGCATTAGTAAGTTTCGTTGACACATGAAATCAAGTTATAACGAGCAGAAGACGTTATTTTTATGACTAAAGATTACCAAAAACAATGTTTTTTTTTTATTTTCAAGATTAAATTTCAGAACCTTTTGCATCGACTTTAATATTTGTAAAAAAAAATTGCGATCTTTTCCAATCTCCGTCTTTTTAGTATTTTCTTCTACTGCTTTCGTGCATTTTAGTTTGCTATTCAAACATTTAAACCTTAAGCGTGACAGACTAACGAAAACTGTATTGCATACGTAAGCATAACTACTAAATATAATTTTAAACTTACGCGTAGAAGACCAAATGAAAGTAACATTTCACACTTTAGCGCGACAGACCAATGAAAATGCAATTGAAAATTTAATCGAAACAGGCCAATGAAAATTCTGTTTGAGACATAAACGTGACAGACCAATGGTTACGTTGCGGGGTTCTGTATAATTTGGAGGGGTGTATTGCGAGTGTATATAAATCAGGTATGTACAAATGACGGAAGCAAATATAATCGCCTATATGATATTCATATATGCGTGTCTATGCACATTTTTAACACTTATAATAAACAGATATATCAACCTGTTGCGAGGACATATAAAGCATGTTCACGACTTAGTAATAAGGAAAACCATTATACCAGTATATATATATATATATATATATATATATATATATATATATATATATATATATATATATATATATATGTCTTTACATAAGCAGTAGTTTGTTGCTACACAGTCATGAGCATGTTTCGGTCTACCAGTATTTACCAACCAGAGACCTCATCAGGCAATAACCCTTATTTCCGAAAACTTTGAATTCCGTTTGCGGAAATATGGGTTGTTGCCTGATGAGGTCTCTAGTTGGTAAATATTGGTAGACCGAAACATGCTCATGACTGTGTAGCAACAAACTACTGCTTATGTAAAGACAAATGTAACTTGCTCTACTTCTGTATTGATCACTCTCGTATGAACCTCGTTATATTTCACTGGTTAACCTACCTTTGGAAAATAGCAACCTCAAATTATATATATATATATATATATATATATATATATATATATACATACATACATACATACATATATATATATATATATATATATATATAACTACATTATTTATTTAAAACAAAACAAAACAAAGCAACAAAGCAAAGCAAAATTCTTTTTAAAATTTGAACATAACGAACATCGAGATGTTTTATCAAAATTAAGTAAGAAACACCAATTAATAAAACCGTAATTTAGTAGCCTAAATATAATGAAATAAAAATTGTGTACATGTGACAACTATTGTTTTATCATGTGGTATTTGTGTTAAATAATAGAAAAACCATTTTGTAACGAAAAGGTATTATATAGCCGGTGTGTCTGTAACAATATTGCCAATGTACGAGATATTACGATTCTCTCTTAACTTATGAGTGTTAAACGCTTTGTGATATGTGATTTGTCTAGTATGTATTTATAACAGCACATATAACATGTGTAGTCGTCTTAATCTTGTTGTGATCGGTGATTGTCTAGTGTTCACTATTTTGTGTTGATGTGTGTATACATATATTAACAGTTTATCGACAGGGTTTAAACAGGAGACAATACCAGCAAGGATCCATACCCCCAAATTTTCCTTTCCTGCACCCTGAAATCAAAAGTGTGTTCTCTGAGACGTGAAAAACGCCAAGGCCGGAATTATGTGTGGATATTTTATTTATTCTTTCTGGGTTACTTTTCAGAGTTGGCACGCTTTGTATACGACTACATCTTACTAAATCGTTCTCTACTGACTTCCACAGAGGTCACTGTCCAACCCCGGAACACAAGATCCCTGATCCGTTCGCTAACACATTCCGTTTCGAAATCTTCTCTCTCGTAACTAAAATTCTGTCTCTCAAGATTTATATTTTCCATGACGTCATCACGCACGTAACCAAAGATACTTGTCTGTTTTTTTTTATCACGTATCTTTGTTTATTATTATCATTGGCTTAAATTCCATCTATCAAGTTAACATTCCTGAGAACTATTTAATGTAAATATTTCAACTTAACATAAGAGAAGAAATACTACTTTTAGGATCTGAATTTTTCGATTTTCGATATCTATCGGATGCATTTCTGTACAAAACATATCTAAAAACGCTGCCAGACATATAAAGTACATTTGTGTTAATTTTGCAAAGAATATGCTCATCCGTTTCGGAACCTATGAGGAAGGAACTCACACACATACACATATAAGAAGTGACTTTTATATAATAGTAGAGATACTACTTCTGTTTTGGCTCATGAAAAATTGGGAACAGATGTTTTGTTTGTGACATCATCTCTACAAAATTGCTCTACAGGGTTAACCGGATCCCTATGTGCGGTTTAGATTTTCAACAAAGCTTATTCTTTTCTAGATGTATTGCTTTCACCACGGCTGGATAACTTCATCTACCCCTTGTATCGCGACCCTCTATAATACCAGAGGGAAGTTAACAGGTACTACACCTTTCCCAAGCGTAATGTGGGACTATACAAGGCAGGGGATTTGATCTTCCTGTAGTATCATACATATCCGCTTATCTGAACACATACAGCACCCCCGTCTCTCTGTTTGTATATATTCAAACTAATCCTTGCTATGACGTAATTCAACTCACATCTTTTAACATGTGACTTCTGAATCACGTTTTACTATCTGTTATAAACTTATTTTGTTTATCCGCCGCATTATTTCCTTGATTGTTCTAAGTTAACCTAAACATTTTGCTAAATTTTCCTTCTTTCAAAAGATTCTCTTTGCATACCTTTCTGCAGAAACTTCCGTCAGTTTTGGCGACCTAACGAGAACTGGTGTCAACATAGTTACTATCTTAGAACTTCCAGAAAAATTCTGTATAGGCATTAAAAATAGCTTTGCTATTGTTTTTATTAAATACTACTAAATGAGGAAACATTTCGTATTAAAATCCAGTTAGTTTTACGCATGTAACTTGAGAAAATCACGCTGAAACGTGAGATAATGTTGACACATTTCAAGCGTATTTCTCTCAAGTTTACATGCTTATCGAAATGCTTGCCCGTTTAGTAAAATTAAGCAAAAATGACCGAAATCGATTATATTATACAGAATTTCTTTCTGGAAGCTCTATAACAATAACTTCTGGGTTTCCAGATAGATGACACATGTTTGAAAATTGATAAAATTTGGAACATACTGATGAATAACATCTTTTATACTTTTGGTAGGTATCCAGTTTACATCCCAATCTTTGACAACTTCACGTCGGCATATCCCACCTGTTTATATAAGAAACCAGAAGATGCCGACGCAAAGACTGCCAGATGGATTATTAGCGTTTCCTCCACTCTCTACGTTAAGAACGGCTTTCTATTTAGAAATTTATTCTTAACCTATGTCAAAAAAGGGATTTCACGTTTATAAAGCCATTTACTGCTTAAAATTTTATTCGTAATTTTAGTTGCTTTCATTAAGACTTGTTGTCTTCTGATAAATGATTGGATAATGGCTTCGGAATCTTCCGGATGCTTACGTAACTTGCCGGAAGATGTCGAAGCGAAGTTGCTGGAGACTGAAACGTAAACTGGATGAATATGTATCGTTACTTATCTGTGATTTTACTTATAAAAGGATCCTCGCCATCTATGCACTCTCCATCCTCCGTAGCGACAACCAGCTTCCTCGCATTCTTTAACTTGCCGCCTGGACTATGTGAGAGTGAAAATTCATTCGACTTTCCGTATGGATAACTATTTTAATAGAAACACTTGCACAGGATAAAATGTAAGAATACGAACGAAACGAACGCACATTTTCTGAAAACAGTCATCAACAATCGTTCTACATGTTTTCATTTTTTTTTTTACAAGGAATCACCGCGTATCAGGCCCATAAAGCCACTCGAGGATAAGAGTCAATGAGTTTAATGTGGTCACAGAGACAACAGCTTTGGGATCGTTGGTGGTGGAAGTTAGGTAAGAATTGATTATTGAAGGGGGACGAGATACTAATAACTTGTTTACATTGGACTTGAAGATAACCATGTTGTAATCAGCTGGAAAACATGCCAGCGGAACCGAGTTCTATAGAAGCGCAGTTATAGGAAAGAAAAATGCTCATAGAATCTATGTTCAGATTTAGATACAAGAGAAATTGTTGGTAGTAGTAGTAGCTAGACGGGTAGTTATTGTGTAAGTTTGGCGTGGGAGGACCGTAGATTGAAGCTCAGACGAGCACTTGTTATGAAAATAACGATAGAGAAAAGACAGGCTCGCAGCATCTCTTCTTTGGGAAAAGGTTGCAGGGAGGAGAAATGGACATCACCTAACAGGCTTTGGAACCGGTTCTGAACTCTGTCAACTCAAGATAGGGTGATTTGAGCAGCTTCTGGCCAGATGTGGCATTGTGGCAACAGTAAAGTAGATTAGCATATTCAGATTTTAGTTGGTCTTCGATCAATACTTCATAATAAACGAGCATTTCAGCCCGGCGTTATCCGGGTGTTTGGAGGTGTACGTTGAGCAAAAAAAAAAAAAAAAAAAAAAAAAAGCGGTAAATTTTTAACTTTGACCCCTATTATGACCCCTTAACATTTATTGTTTTGGGTTCAAATCAAGTAATAAAGTTAGATCCATGTCCAAAGAACCTATACCTAAGATTTCAAGTGTTTAGACCCCAAATTGTCGGAGGAGTTTGGTAGAGTTCTCAAAGGTGAAATCGTTGACCCCTTAACAGCCAAATGTTTAGCCGAAAACCAATCACACAGATTTTCCCAAATCTCAGTAGCCTGTATATCAAATTTCGAGCCTGTAGACTAAAAATTGACAGAGTTATTGCGTAGGGAAATGTACACAGACACACAGACACGTTCACTTTTATATATAGATAGATAAAGTAAAGAAAGAGCATCATGCAACACAGTGTTCACGCACAGCAGAAAACTTAACATGAAACACAAATTAAAAATGTTTTACTTAAGCGACATCAGATATACAAGGTGTCTTCAATAAGTTTCCAGATGTTTTTTTTTTCTGTATGGGCATTTTCATTGATAGTACACACATGAAACTCTAGTCGTCTTCGAAGTAATCTCCTTCGGCTGCAATGCACTTGTTGTACCGTTCCAACAACTCCTGGAAGATCCCATGGAAGTCCTCTTGTGTAGGCGTGTCAATGACACCCGTCATAGTCTCTTTTATCTCAATTGTTTAAAAACGAACTCTTTAATGTTTCACTTAGCTTGGGGAATAAGCTTGGGGAGCAAGGCCCGGACTATAGGGAAGGCGAGAAACTGTCTTGATGCCCATCTTGGTTAAATATCCGTAACAAGGATTGGAGACGAACTTAGCGTAAATCTTCCGCATCGTCAGTTCCCCACGAATTACTGTGTGTACAGTTCCCACACTGACATCAAACCATGCACTTATTGTCTGTATAGCCACACGACGGTCCTTATCCATGAAATTCTTTATTTGGCCAATCAATTCTGGTGTTCTGACTTCCTTACTCCTCCTACACCTCCCATCATCCCCTCACAGACTCCCTGTCTTTCTTGAATCTCTTATACCACTCACAAATAGATGCTCGATTCATACAAGATAGTCCAAAAGAAGTCCGAAACATTCCATACGTGTCTGTGGTAGTTTTTCCTAAGTTTAAAACATAATTTTCTTGCACTTCGTTCTTCTAAAGCGTCCAGATTGCATTTGTTTAATTCATCAGCTGTGACAATCAGGCTTTCGTAGGGTGTATTTCAATTTCTGCTGTAGCTGTTCATTTGAATCTGAAATCATAAAAATGGGTAAGTCATCTCATAAGATGTATAGCAACAACATACTGCATTTGCACGTGTCTACGACAATTTTAGATGTCTGTATAAAAATGTCTGGCAACTTATTGAAGACACATAACTTTTAAATTGTTACCATATCGAACAGAGCTCATTAAAATAAATATTCATTTGAGTATGGACAAGTTCATGATTTCAAATAGGGAGTATCAGGGGAAAATGGTTGTATTAACGTAGGAAGAAAACTATTTTTAGTCGCGTACAAGCGACTCTATAAGTCACTCCGTCGGTCTGTCGGTCAGTCTGTCGGTCTGTCCGTAACACTTTTGTGCTTGGCCTTTTGGTTAAGATCAAAGGCCTGTTGTTAATAGATGCTGTTCTGAGCTTTTTAGGCTTTTCTCGGCCTCATCTATTCCGGCAGATACTGCAAGCAAAAACAATATGTGGGGACAACTCCACATATGAGACCTTGGTCAATGTAAGGGCAACCCTTCATACCAATTGTCACTATCCAGCTCCCATTTCCTACCGATCGGGAGCTGGTCCCCTTTTCCCTCTCCCATCCCTCTCTCTCCACATTAAAAAACGGCCTTGTGCCTAATTTGCTCAGTGGGGAAGCAAATAAATACCAACCCCACATATAAGACCTTGGTCAATGTAGGGGAAACCCTTCATACCAATTGTCACTATCCAGCTCCCCTACTCCCCGGGGAGTTGGTCCCCATTTCCCCTTCACTCCTCACATTAAAAATCGGCCTTGTGCCTAATTTGTTCGGTGGAGGAGGAAATAAATACCCCTTTCTTGGCCTTTTGGACAAGATCAAAGTGTAGTATCTGTTCTTACTACATGCTGTACTTATTGTGATATAAAGTGGTGGATCACCCACTTTACAACCAGTCAGTCTCCAAGCCATTGAAGCCATTCTCCAGATCATTAAAGTTGTTTTTTTAAGGATTCTCGTTATTTTTTAAGCATTCAAGTCATTCTTAAGGTCATTTAATTCATCCTTAACTTCATTAAAGTCATTCTAAGTCATTTACTTTTTATTTATTTAAGTCATTTCAACCCATTTTTCGGTCATTTTAGTTTATCTTTAAGAATTTCATGTCAATCCTACATTCACGCATTCATTCATTACACGAGAGCACGCGACTAATGGATATCAGCCTAGTTATTATGGAAGTCGATCTATTTTATGGAAATCATACTTTTAAATTGTTTATTTTCTTTTTAGTGCGTCAATGTGAATGTGAAGATGTCAATAGGCAAGTGTTATGGTAAGTGCTCGGCTGAACTCCAATCTACGGCCACCTTGCCAAACTTTTATAAAAACACCCGACTATCTACAACCACTATATACGACTTCCCCCACTCTCTATCTAAATCTAAACGCAGATCCCATTAATGCTTTTCCTGAAATGACCGCCCGTGGAACACAGTTCCGTTGGCCTGCTTTCCAGTTGGTTACAACATAGTATCCTTCAAATCCAATGTAAATAAGTTTGTGTTGAGCCTTTTCCCAAAAATAATTAAATTCCCCACAATTTACACCATAAACGATTACTACACTATCACTTTACCCTTACCCTTATCCTCGAGTGGTCTTCAGACCTTGATACATGGTTACTCCCAAGTAAAAATACGGAATCATATTCAAGAATGTCTTGCAAAATTCTGTAAACCTCGAATATTTTATGCATTAATTTTTTTAATTCACCATTTCGATTACATTTATATTTTTTCAAATTCACGCAATAGAGAAACTAGATATTAAAATAACATTATTTCCTTCCATTTTATGATCGTTCTGTCTGTTTGTCTGTCTGTCTATCTATCTATCTATCTATCTATCTATCTATCTATCTATCTAGATATATTGAATAATGATCAATAGAGAATTGGCTCTATAATAATAAATACGAAATGCGCATGAATTAAAATATGTTTAAGCGTATTTTACGATCGGGTAACGCAGCGAAGGAAAGTTTCTTTTAATGCAAATAAAAAAAAAAATGTAATAAATTGCGTTGAAGTAGTAAAGGTTGGCTCAGTTTTACGATTACACAACGCATTCATTCATATTTTTTTAAATATTTTCTTTTCAGTGCATCTGTATGAATGTAAAGATGAAGGTTGATCTCGTCCGATGCCATCATGTAAATGGGAATTCTTCTGCTGCATCCAATCGACAATTGTTAAAGCATTCTTGCTGCGAATTTTCTGCGTTGATTTGAGGTTGAGTTTCAATAGGAACCATATTCAAAGAATGAGTTGTAAAATTCTGTAAACGTTGAAATATTTTTAATGCATTCGTTTTTTTTAAACACCTTTTTGATTACTTTTATATTTTCCGAATTGAAGAAAAATAGAAGCTAAGTATTAAAATAGCATCATTTTTTTCGTTTTATGATCTATCTATCTATCTATCTATCTATCTATCTATCTAAATGCATTCATTTTTTAAACACGTTTTCAAATACATTTTCCGAACTGAAGCAACATAGAAGCTAAACATTAAAACAACATTATTTTCTTCATTTACTGGTACAATATATATATATATATATATATATATATATATATATATATATATATATATATATATTACTATAATAATTTTTCCTATATTTTACTATAATAATTTTTTCTTAAATACTTACAGAAGCTAGTCTTTCACCCTTTCGGGAATCATCAACGCAGGGTGACACGATTACTCACCCAGCAAGGAGGTCATATCTGACTCCATTAGCAAGAAACAACCTTAGCCGCGAAAAATATCATTGAAATTTAAACATTTATTTTTTAAATATCTTAACGTCTTTCGGAACGATCTAATGATTATAACATCATTATCTGTGCATGCGAGCTTGAATTACCGACTTCATTTCAACTTCAAAGTGCTCAACGATAAAAACCGAGTTCTTAAATGGGCTAGTATTTCATCCTTTTCGGGAATCATCAGTGATATATATATATATATATATATATATATATATATATATATATATATATATATATATATATACATATATATATATATACATATATATATATATATTTGTTAAAACTGGTAATTAGTAAAAACCTGAAGAGAGTGCTCAATACTATTCCAGAGCAAATATGTGTTTTATTTTTATTTTTTATTACCGTTTTATCTGTTTGGTTACATATGTTTAAGATGTTGGACCATATTTACGATCTAACAACCTCGTCAGAAGTCTGTAAGGTCTGACGAGGCTGTTAGATCGTAAACATGGTCCAACATCTGAAACATATGTAACCAAACAAATAAAACGGTTATATAAAAAATAAAACATATATATATATATATATATATATATATATATACGGCATAATCGCGTTGTCACACTGGTTCTCATTAGATCAGATCATCCAAGTTAAGCAACTTTGAGCCTGGTTAGTACCAGATTGGTGACCATTTGGGAATTCTAGGCGCTGTATGTGCTCTCCGCTTATCTCGGCATTTGTTTCCAGTCGCTTTGTACATACACTCCACTTGCCACTGGTATTTATCAATGTCGACTAAGGAGAGGGGTGGTTGGAGATTGCGCACCTCTTGCCACAAAAAATTCACGCGCAGGCACCCCTACGGTGGGAATCCATCGTCTGTCAAAGACTGAAGGAGGCTTTTGAATATGTAATAGAAATTGTTTCAGACGAGACATGAAACCACTTAATGTAAGGAGCTAATAGGGATGAAAGATGATTATTGTAAAGGCAGAAAATTTTTACAGTCTTTAGTCTTGAAAATACCACTGCTGTAGGTAGGAGGCACACAATAAGAAGGAACAGAGTTCTACAAGCTCGCAGTTCTTGAAAAAAAACAAACAAAACTATTTAAATAGGAAGCTGTATTACAACGAGGTGACAACGTAGTGAATTCATGAATACCACTAGACCAACGTATCAAACGAGCCGCAACAAAGGAAGCAGGCAAAAGGCCAGATAATTCTGTAGAACACATGTCATAATAGTATTCATAGAAAAGACTGAGACTAGCAACATCACGTCAACAATCTATGGTGTTTCCCGGAGTCTAGGTGACAAGTGTCCCAAGAATTTCCAGTACTCTCCACCTCTTTTGATAACTTTTCAAATGAATTTGCGTTATTACAACAGCATTTTGCCATCGATTACTCACTGGCAACAACTATTGACCTTCACTGGAATTAGGGTGGCAATAAGCCTCCTCAAGGTTTCAATCGTTTTTGCACTCATCAAGTGCAGGTTTGGTTAGTGATTAAGTTTTTGCATCCTCCTTGATCCTTCACGATATTTGGTGTGGTGTCAGTGGGTGCCGACACTATATTTGTTTAAATGTGGTGGTAAGTTTCATTTGTAAGATTTTACTTTTTTTTTTATTGCATACTAGCGGGAGTACCCGGCGTTGCCCGGGTGTGGTAAGGTGTGTAGAGGAGGTAAATCAAAACAAAATGGAAAATAAAGAATAAGCGAACGTAATAACCCTGGTTAAATATTACAACCCCCCCCCAAAAAAAAAACAATATAAAAAAAAAACGAAAACAGCAAAATAAAGAATTAGCGAACAGTGTGAAAACTTTAAAAAATCGGAAAAAAACAAAAAAACAGCGAACGCGATGAAAAAAAAACAAACAAAAATAAAACGAACGTGATGCAAAATAAATAAGCGAACGTTGTTAAAACTTCTAAAAAAAATCGGATAAAAAAAACAGCGAACGTGATGAAAAAAGAACATAAAATGGCATAAATAATCCTGTTTCAATATTAAAACTTAAAAAATCGAATAAAACCCTGATATCTCGGTTCGAACGTGCAATCTTAAGATAACAAGGCTGCTACTTAACCGAGTGGGCTATGACCGCGTGAGCAAAAACAGGCGTTTTTTAAAATATTTAAACTAATTCAGGAAAGAACGAAAGAACGTTTTTTTGCGAATGCGTGTATGGTTAAATTGTCATGAAGGAACGATTTTTTGCTACCCCTCCATGTAAAAAGATGTTCAGTTGAGGGTGAAGGAATTAATATTTTTAGCTAATTTTCGATATTTGTCGTCCGAAGAGTCGAGCTTCAAAATGATACCGATCTCGTAAAAATCTGTTGCAAGCTTTTACCATACATACATACATACATACATACATACATACATATATGATGATTGCAACGTCTTGTCAGACGAGTTCCACTCCCTCAGACATTTAAAATCCATGAGCCCAAATGCCTGAGGGAGTATCTATACAAAGATGATGTTACAGAGTCTTAGCTTTGTACGACAGCTAAGTCTCTCTCTCGGTTCAAAATGTTGAGATCCAGCAACAAGCAAGGGCAAGATAGCCAGCAACAAATTAAACTGCAGACCAGCTTAATGCGGGTACTGGTCTCCCGATTTGTTTTTTTAAATCAGAGATTTGCTTCTCCTAGAAAGGTTGCCTTCACCACGGCTTACGGGAGCCCTCTCCACCCCAACACACACACACACACACACACACACACACACACACACACACAAATATACACTGTGCTAGTTGGCCGTTGACCCAGAAAAAGAGTTCATTCGCCCTTTGGAAGGTCTTGTTTTTAATCCTTCAGGGAGACTAGCCACCCTCCTCACTAAACAAGTCTGGTGGGGGAACCAGTTTAGTCGCCGGTGACCCGACCATGAGGCAGGTAGTACTGGGTTACATGGTACCAGTAGCATATGACATGACCTGACACATACATACATACATACATACATACATACATACATACAAAAGATGATGTTTTTCTATCTTATTGTTTTACTTCTGTTGTAGTTTTAATGTGTCTGGTTAGGGTTTGAGATTCATGTGTATTAGTTTCCGCATTCAAGAGGTTTCCTTAATAATTCAGCCGTTTTCATTCTTGTTATCCGTTGTATTTTCTCAGTTATTGTTTTTTTTTCTTGACTTTCTTCATCGTCCATATCCCTTTAAGCTCTCTGGCCAGTGCCGTGCATTTGCCCTGTTTCTCCGTCTCATTGATATTCGCCATCTATTATGTGAGGTTAAGGGTAATTTTAAAATTATACAATTTCAGTTTTCTTTAGTTTGATGTGGTGTTCCTCCATCTCCCCTTCTCGCTTTTTGTTGCTGTTTTCATGCGGCCGGTTGGTGCTTGTAGCTCATGTGTATTAGCCCTAATATGTAAGAGTTTTCGTTAATATTTCAACCGTTTTCATTATTACTATTCGTTTTATATGCTCACCCCTCCGATTCCAATTTCTCTTATGCCTTTTTCGATTTTTTTTCGGTACTTTTCCTAGAGCTCCTATGATAATTGATATTATTTTGGCTTTATTCATCTTCCATAAACATTTCAGCTCTCCGGACAGTTTAGTATATTTGTTTAGTTTCTCCGTCCCTGATATTCACCCCGTGGCCTACTGGAACAGCAAACTCTACGATCTAGCAGCACTTTTCCTTCTTGTTAAGTATTATAACATCTGGTCTTCTTGTTTGGAATAGTTTATCTATTTGTTCCATAGAATTATGTGATTTCCGTTTTTAAGTACTGTTGTCGGTTTGGACTGTACCATTTGTCAATGTGTTCAAGATGCAGTTATTAGCATAATTCTGAGTGTACTGACTTCCTGACTTGATCGTGTCTACTTTTGGGTTCTTTTTGGGCTATTTTGATGCACACGCTTATTATGTAGTTTATCGTTTTGTCTCTTTGTCCACAGAGTCTGCATTTGCTGTTTTCTTGGGTTTTTTTGTTGATTCTAGCTTTTATTAGGAATTTGGTTTCTCTGTTTAGGTTTCCGTTTCTTAGCCATATCCAAATGTTTTCGTGATTCTCATCTTTTATTATCCTTATGAACCTCCCGTGTAGCTATTTCTCTTCCCATTTTCTGTTTTCCCATTATACATTGCCACTCTGTTTTTTTTTTTGTCATCTATTTTCATTGTGTCTTTTGCTGCGGTGATTATTTTTTCTATCTTCTGCATTATGCATTTTTCTATTTTTGTGTCATTCACGCAGTCTTCTATACAAACCATCCATCTTTCCCCCGTCTTTCCTTTTCACGTACAGTCGGTAAGCATCATCTCTTCCGTGTAGTGCATTGTGCATGGTCATGGGTTTCCTGGTCTTCTAGTCGAGCTTTCTCAGTTCTTATTTGCTCACTCCCAAACGACCCGGAGTATCTTGCTTGTTGTTTATATCTTTTATCGGGTTTCTACTATATAATTTAGTTTCTAAGAGTTTTCTTATTATTCTTAGATATTCCTTTAAAATTTTCTCTTTCAGTTCAGCTGTTTTGATAGTGTCTGCTTCCAAAACTCCCCCAAAGCTAAAGCAAACAATTAATATGTTTTTTTTTTAAATATTTATTTCCTAATATAAGCAATAGTAAAGTGATAACAGTTTTGGGAGTTTCATATCAATAAACAACGTTACCATCTGAAACAATTATATACTCACCCTTACCAGACTTTACACGTGACCCTCACCTCAATCAGTCGCTTTCCTTGCTTTAATCAACCCCATCCTAAGACATCACCAGTCGAGTCGACATTAGTATGACCGGCAGTAGTTTCACACAATTATCGCGAGAATACAGAACGACTCGTACGAGATTCTCACACGAACTAGATGCAACATGACAGCAAAGCGAAACACGGCCTCTGTCCGTCGTTCTGTCTCTTTCCTTTCCCCGCCCTTTCCATTCTAACCCACTGCGACAATATACGTACCAGCACCGCGTTGTTGTAGACGCAACACCATTTCGAGTCCTTGTTGCCGTCGCCAATACCTCCCGATTGCTTGTATGCAGGACACGAATCGTAGTAATCAAGTCAACCACCATTTTGCACGGTCTGTAGGGAGATGTATATAAGTTAGAGAAAGAGAAGAAGACACACACACACACCTTCAAATCTTGTCTTATCTCGTTCTAGTCTCGTCTGATTATGTCTTGTCGCAGAGCTGACCGCTTGATTACAAGGCAAAAAAAAAAAATAAATAAAATAAAAAGATAAAACAAAAAAAACAAACAAAAAAAACAATAAACAAAAACAAAACAAAAAAAAACGGTTGCAATTTTTCCTTTTTCCATCTTCGCTATCTAATTTTCTTTTCTTTCACTTTTTCCATTTTCATTGTTTTTATACCAATGAGTCATTGCGGACCAAGGCCAAAAGCCACGCGAGTATAAGGTTGAATAAGATTGCCAGTTCGATGATCAACAATATATTATGAGTAGAATAAACAGAAATAGATTATTTATGAGGGCTGCGTAACAAGTAATTATTGGCATTGAACTTGAAGACGACCATGTTGCAGTCCGCAGGGAAGTAGTCTCATGGCATCATGTTCCAAATATATATGCAGTTCTTTGAAAGAACCTCTGTTTGGTTTTAGGTAGTTTAGGTAGTCAGAAGAAGATTTTTTTTCAGTTTTGTACTCTCTCGCGTCAAATATACGTGAAATAAGTTAAGCAACGTTGAGCCTAGTCAGTACTAAAATGGGTGACCATTTGGTAATAGCAGGTGCTACATATGCTCTGAAGCGCGGAGAGGAATGGGTGTCGTCATACTGTTCTTGCCCAAGACACGTTTCATAATGCAACGCCTCCAATAACTTCGAAGGGTTAAGGGACGCACTAAACACTTAGTCACGTATAATAAGTTCACAAATCCACTAATAACTAACAAACAAAAGGGCATACGTACATAGTCAGTGTAGTTTCATAAAACTAACATACTGTCGAACAGAGAAATATCCCCTATCTGTTTTTCTTATAAAACAACTTTTCATCTAGAAAAGTTCTTGGATCATCTGAACTCTTGTTTGCCACTGACATGTTTACATGCTATCCGATCAGGCTATCTGAAGATATCGGCTTTCTAACATAAAAATGCACCAAACATGGATGATATTTTAATTTATTGCGGACTATTATTCTCATCTTTATTAAGTGTTGTTTCACGATGTTTCGGCCAACTATTCCTCTGGCCTTCGTCAGGTGGTAACCGCGACGGATAGGAACTTCGAATCTCCCAACTGCATTCTCAGCAATCACTGCCATCCGTAGTTGTTGTCGTCTGACGAAGGCCAGAGGAATAGTTGGCCGAAATGTCGTGAAACAACAACTAATAAAAGACGAGAATAATAGTCGGCAATAAATAAATTAATATAAATAATACTCATCTCAATAATGAATTCCAATTAAAATAATATATATGGAAGATATTGTTTTTTTTCTTCCCCTTTACAAAACTCAATCATGTTCTGCATCGTCAAAAACAAAAACAAAAAACATTTTTTCTCTACAAAACAACTAAAATAAGCACCACGAATAAATTATTTAAGTTAGAAAGAACTTGAAACATAAAACGTTTTTCCAAAATTACTGGATTCATCATTAAATAAGCCGAAAGCGGTTGAAATAAAATAATTATACCAAACATAATGGATAAATATTTGCGGATGCAAAGAACTTATAACATGATTAACTCGAAAAGGGTTGATATGCCGTAAAACAAAATAATCATAGCAAATATCATATATAAATAGTTGAAAAAAACAAAACAAAAAAAAACTTGAAGCATACATTTTTTTTCAAAATTACTGGATTCGGCATTAAGTATGTCTTCAAGTCCAACATAAACAAATTCCTGATGAACCGCCCCCTTAAGTAAGACACTTTATCAAATCTCCAATACTAACGATTACTACGATACAATCCCATTGATTACTGTACACACAATAACCCTTATCCCTGAGTGGCTTCCGGGCCTTGATAAGTGGTGACTACCTTGTAAAAAAAAAATAACACTAAAAGGGTTGATATGCTGTAAAATATAATAATTATACCAAACATAATGGATAAATATTTGAGGATATAAAGAACTTGTAATATGAAGCTTGCAACCAAACTTCCGAAGAATGTTCTATAACAGCTCACGGTTCACGGTGTCGAAGGCCTTGGTTAGATCTACGAAGGCCAAATAGAGTTCACGATGCTGTTCACGACACTTCTCCTGGAGGAGACGAGCAAAAAAAAAAAAAAAAAAAATCATGTCAGTATGAGTACGCTCTTGGCGGAAGCCACATTGTGATTGTGGAACGACAAGATCGACAACAGTCTCCAGAAGTCTAGTGAGCATGATCATAGCCAATACTTTACCGGCCACAGATAAAAGAGAGATGCCTCGGCTGTTGCCACAGTCAACGCGGCCACCCTTACATTTGTAGACGAGGATGTTGTTAGCATCCTTCCACTGTTGTTGGAGACACATTGCTGACCAGCAATCCAGGATGAACCGGTGGAGACGCAGGAGGAGGTTGGTTTCGCCACACTTGAGGATCTCAGTGGGTATGCTCTTAGTGCCAGCTGTATTTTAGGCTGTGAATGGTCCCCTTCCCTTCACTGATGGATGGTGGGTTGTCCAGCACGGGAATGGATGGCAGAGTGGGAATATACTCGACAGTGGAGAGATCGGTGACATTGATCTTACTAAGCAGATTCCGCAGGTGTTCAGCTCAACTTTCCAAGATACCGCTCTTCTCTTTGATGGGAGCACCATCCTTACTACGCACATAGTGCCTGGAGCGTTTACTTAGGCCATGGATCATCATTACTGCCTCGTAGAAACCATGGGTGTCGCCAAGATCCGCACAGCTTTGGTTCTCCCTAGCCTTCTTCAGCCACCATTCATTTTCCATCCGACGCAATTCTCGCTGCACCATGGTACGGAGAGGGGAAAAAAACTCGCGGAGTATGGAAGATGCTGAATTTCTAAAAAGGGCACCACGAGCGGCATTTTTCTCAGCCAATGTCCTCTGCATAATCGTCAAACCAGTCCCTGTGTAACTTCATACAGTAAACAAGGATGGATTCTGAGGCACCATGAAGAACAGTTGAGATTTTTTGCTATTCTGCCATGAGGGTAGTAGTGGTCACTACTGAGACAGCAGGAGAGCAAGGAGGGACTTGGCGATGCCATCACACAATTTGGCTGAGATTGCCGGATTCCGTAGAGAAGGCAGGTCGAGTCGCCGTTTTGGCTTCTGTCGACGGGCAGCTGGACTTACGTTTAGCAGGAGACTTGGGCGAATCTGTCGGTGATCATTGGAGCATTTAGCACCACGCATAGCACGGGTCAAGAGCACGTCACGCAGATCACAGTGTCTGACGATAACAAAATTGATAAGGTGCTGGTGTTTAGACCTAGGGTGTATCCAGGACATCTTGTACTTGTCACATAGCTGAAAGATGGTGTTGGTAATAGTGGAATTCCAACTCCGCACAGAGGGACAGAAGTCGGAAACCATTTATTTTTTCATTTCTGATTCCATGTCGTCCAATGACTCCTTGCCATATCTCATGGTTTTTGCCAAATCGCAAAGCAGGGTAATCTTATCGCTGCCTGGGGTGTTCCTGATGGTAGCCGTGACATTGTCATAGAAACGGTCCTTCACGTCCTCCTCCGAGTTAAGCGTGGGAGCATAGGCACTGATCAAGGTGGGGTGATGACTCCTGGTCAGTGGAAGCTGTAGGATCATGAGACGTTTATCGATGGCAGTTGGTGTCTCGGGTAGATGGCAAAACAGAGATGATCAAATGGCAAAGTCGACACCGTGAATGAGACGGACGTCCTCCGGGAGATCATTTCCAGAAAAAGGTGCAGCCCTCGCCGCCCTCCTCAAGTGACACCTCACTAGAAAACCTCGTCTCACTGAGGGCAGCGATGTCAATGCAATAGCAGGCAAGCCTCATGGCAACTAGAGTGGTGCGACGACGAGGGCGATTTTCTGTAACAGAGTCTAGAAGGGTTCTGACATTCCAGATAGCGTCTGTCAAAGGTCACTCTTTGCTATTCTTTATTTTTGACTGCGATGCGAGTAGGACGTCCCGGTGAGTGCGGTTGCCCATCAAGGAAATGTTGGAGAGACAGTGTTTATGCCACCTTTTCCAGGCCCTTCCTACATTTGCAAGTGAACAGTGCGTTCCTGAATAGGACTACTGAGTCACCATGGTAGGACCAAAGAGAGACGTTATTTCGGCCCCAAACTCAGCGACCATATTGCCAGGGCTGATGGAGGACATGAGCTAAAGACTTCTAGCTCTATCCGGAGCCTGCCCTCGTCACCCGTTATCCCATCGCCGCAGGTCATGGGTGTGAGTGATGAAGAAAATACCTGTGTAAAAAGAAATTGTAATGTAAGGGGGGCACAAGCCCCAGTCCACTATTTTGACCACCCTCAGAGGGTTCCAGTGGCACAGATGAGAGCCACGACAAATATTGGTTGGCTGCAGTGTCATGTCGGAAATTCAGTTTGTCGGACCCGCCTAGGCGGGGACGCCACAAAGATTCTTACTATTTAGCCCACAGCTAAGTAAGCATTTCACCATCATCAGGGACCTTAGCCTTAGCCTTTGGGTCAATAAATGAATCTAGAGTCCAAGACAGAAAGGTGTCAGTTACTTTGTAGGGCGCTGACCGCTCGCTTATAGCCAGAACCGTGATTAGCGAAATTATCTTTAATACGGGCAGGTGAGGATTGGCTACACGTAACCCTGATCAGGGGCTAAATTTGGTACACGACCGAGTCCAAAGATCACCTAGAGGCTAGCGGAGGGAAGAAGGCACTTTATTTCGTCTGTTTATGAAATAATTTTCACCCCGCTATTATTAAATTGAAACATAAATAAAAACAATACGTATCCAACAGAAACGATAGGTGTAATGGACAGACCTCGGTCGCAATCTTCTGTTAAAAAGTTCTTATAGGAAAACTGTTTTTAGGATGCTATTTCTCTTTGATGTTTATGTCGATAGTGATGATGAACACACAAATAAATTAATACATAAATAAAAACAATACACGCCCGACAGATATATATATATATATATATATATATATATATATAGGCGGCAAAAAGAAAGTCCAAACTTGAAATTTATTCAAAAACTGCACATTACAGCTAAATTTAATGTAACTGTTTGAACAAACTATATCTCATTTGATTTGTCTTTTATTCCTCTATAATTTTATCTGTTCATATTTGACTTTTAATTGAAATATTCTAGTGTTCCCGTCAATTTAAAAAAAAACATAACTTCAAATCGAGGAGGCAAAAAAAAAGTCCACAGCAACAAATTCGCTTAAATTATCGCCTCTAAATAAGTTTTAAATATCCACCAACAGGCAAAATAGCATCTCTAATCGTAATTGTTGTTGTTCCAAGTTATACAACGTAGCATTTCGTCCATATGCCACGACTTTCTCTTAGTGATCGTCAAGAGCTCATTAATTTCCACCTTTCTGGTTTATCCAATCGAGAAATCGGCCGTAGATTGAAATGTGATGAGAAAACGGTACGAAAGACTGTGCAAAAGCACCAAAACACCGACAGTGTTCGTGATACCCCTAAATATGGTTGTACTAGAGTTTCTTTCTAACAGGGAAGATAATGATATAAAGATCCGCAGCCAAAGAAACAGATTTGAAACGGCTCCATAATTCCAATAACAGTGCAATCTTGTTAAAAAGTGCTCTCTTTCTACTGTCAAGAACAGATTAAAGGAATTTAATTTGCGAGGATATGTTGCAAGACGCAAGCCAATGATTTCTGTAAAGACCTGAAAACGCCGTCTGGACTTTGTCAGATGCAATGAAGATCATGACGCTTTATATTGGTCAAAAGTGCTTTTTAGCGACGAATGCAAGTTCAATAGCCTAGGCAGTGATAGTAGGCAGTTCGTCCGGCGGGGGAAAGACGAAGAATTTAATCCTAGGTGCTCAGTTTCAACGCTGCAAGGTGGTGTAGGTTCAGTTTTGTTGTGGGGCATTATTAGTACCAATGGTCAAATATGAACAGGTAAAATTATAGCGGAATAAAAGACGAATCAAATGAGGTATAGGTTCTTTAAACAGTTACATTCAATTTAGCTTAAATTTGCAGTTTTTGAAAAAATTATAAGTGCGGACTTGCTTTTTGCCGGTACTGTATATCCTTCATCACTATAAACAAATCATCAATATGGATTTCCCAACAACTTAGTTATTGTGGCGGAGCGCATACGTCGAAATCGACTGAATAAAGAGAGAGACCGAGAGAGAGAGAGAGAGAGAGAGAGAAAGAGAGAGAGAGAGAAAGAGAGAGAGAGAGAGAGAGAGAGAAATAGAGAGAGAAAGAAAGAAAGAGGATGCATATTTCAAAGAACAATTCTTTATATTCACTTATGTAAAATATAATTGCAATTGTATATATGTGCAGTTGTAGATATGTGTCTTAAATTCTAACCCGAGAAAAATAAACAAAAAACAAAGAATCCATTACGTTTGGGTCGATGGGCGTACATGTTGGATTTCTTTTAAAAGAGAAAAAAATTCTCTTGTTTATTTTCTCATTTTCGCGCGTTCTCGACCATATCCATCCTTTAATGGCGCCCGTTTTTAGCGGTTTATCGATTGTCCGTCTCTCGCCGGCTAGCAGCATCCTCTTCAGAGTTGTTTATTTTGCCCTTTCACCTCGATATTACATGCCTTGGAAAAAAGCCACGCGACAAACAGAAAAAATAACCCAGAAAAGAAAGCTGCTAGTCTGATAAGTGGGATGAACGCAAAGCTAAGAAACATCTTTTTTTTATTATAAAGATTCACCATTTATGAAAACTAAAATAGATAAGGATGAATGAGTTTGGTATTCTGATAGTTGAATGATAATGAATATTATGAGAGGATTTAGAAAACACCAGTTCTTCTATCTTTGTTTGACACATTATGCATTCAATGAAAAGACTAAACGACAGTATCCGACTGACCAGAGTTACGAAATTTCACTTTAAAAAAAAACAGCTATACTAAGAAGATCTATCTCCCCCCTCTCTCTCTCTCTCTCTCTCTCTCTCTCCACACACACACACACACACACACACACACACACACACACACACACACACACACACACATATATATATATATATTAGGTTGGGTCGATTTTTCACTTTTCTCAGAATATTAAATAATGGCACTTACCGAAAGTTGCGTCTGGATATATTAAGTATTCATGCAAAAAATCAGATCAAATACTATATATATATATATATATATATATATATATATATATATATATATATATATATATATATATATATAAACCTACAACCGTCGTGTTGACAGTCGGCAACTCTAACCATCGGACCACGAATCAGTGTCCGTAAATGTTTCTCCTCAAATGTCTATTTAATTAACGTTTGTCCGTTGCACAGGGCTCTAACTATCAGTTTGTTTACAAACAAATAGTGGGCTTCGCTTAATCGCTTATTTAAAAAGTGCTCAACCCAAAGAGTGGGAGCTTAATAGTCATCCACATACAGTACTGTTTCGTTGTATCACAACTCATCAGTGCGTCTACACACACACACACACACACACACACACACACACACACACACACACACACACACACACACACACACACACACACACACATATATAGTTCTTTATATATTGTCTTATCCTCCACAGTACCAGTATGTGCACAAAAGGTTGATATGACGTATAACACACACTCTAAACAAAATTGACGCTTCCGGTTCATACCTGCCACCAGACTTACAACTTTCAGTCATTTTTTTCCTCTATTTTTTCTATGGCTTTCTGCCAAAGCAGGTAATATCAAACTGAAGAAAATCATGAACCTCTTCGGTTTTCCGCCCTGAAGAAGATGTTGCGAGAAAACGGCGCGAAAACACACGATCGATAAACCGCTAAAAACAGACGCCATTAAACAACATGGCCGACAGCGCGGGAAGAAAATAAAATAAGAAAGAAAAAAAGAAGCAAAGAAAATATTTTTCTTTTCCACTTTCAAAGAAACCTAAGATCGCTTTACCCCCACCGATCCACGCGTAGTCGATTCCTTAGCTTTTCGCACAGTAGACTAGATTTCAATAGACATATTTATAAAACTGTAGATATTTATGGTTTCTTTTAAGTGTTCTACAGAAAGTTAATCCTACTATAAACTATTTATTAATAGGGTTGGTTTGTATTTTATGACGTATCGATTTTTGCATAATATATATTCCCCAACAGTTGCATAATTTTGCTAGCCTATGTTGATTGTGTCACGACAAACGAACAGATACTACACTGATCTTCGAAAAGGATGAGGTAACGACTGGGAATATAGTCTTATCACACCATAACATATACTATCCTATCTAAGAAAAGAGGCCTGGAAGGATAGTGTCGCGTCTTCAGACAGGACGTTTTTTTCAGGAAGGGACTCATTCAATCGTCACCGGTTTTCCTAACTTCATCTCGTTTTTTTTTTTGTTTACTCTTCTGTATGAGTTTTTCTTTTTAAGTCTTTCTGTTAATTTTTTCCTTTTTGCTTGGGGATAAACGTTGCTTTTAAAGTAACAAAATTGGGGTTTAAATCTTCACTATTTTTATATTGTAGCCCCCCCCCCCAAACTTTCGAGACTTCACATCGTCACGTGACCGTGTCGAAGCCTCCTTTTCGCATATTTTCTCCTACCGCTGAATTTGAACCGAGAAGATTGCCTTTTCTTTCCACTTCAGTAAGGCGCCCTCCCGCCTCTACGAAGCCATGAGATTTTTTTTTTACCTAGTTAATAAAGCATCCCCAACACAATACGTTGTCTACGTGGAATTAATTCAAGTTTATTCCGTCTGCCCAACGCACGCTTTCCGAAGTCTGACTGCTGAAGGTACTGTAGGTACTGCAAGCAAGATTTTTGAAGAATAAATGCCGAGAAGGTATTACGCGACAGGATGCTATAATGACCACAGAATAGATACTGTACTAGACCCCTTTCATAATAGTAATTAACGGTTGGAAAGACGATACCATGATGAACGGAACGCTGCCCCCTAAAACGCTGGTTATGATTGAGAGGATGGCCTCATAACAGAAGGACGGATACTACATTACACCCCGCCCCTAAAAAATTGAAGACGTTTATATTTGGAGGAGTATTATAATGCCAACAGAACAGATACTGCAACACCATCTTGATATGAGCATCAAAAGATTGCACTGTAGTCTGAAATAATATATAAACTGAATAAATTATTACCACACATAGAATTGCGTTGGCCCAAATGTTTGTTGGTTTTGAATGCCATCTTTAAGGTTTACTATGGATCGTTTTAGATTCCTATTTTTCCCATCCTGCATTTAATGCAAGTATGTTGACGTCAGTGCGTAATAAGCCCCCGAGCAGAGGGGTTCTTACAACTTTGCTTGTATTTCAGGCTTTGAAATAAACAGAATGTTTCTAACATCTGATGCTTTTTTTACTACAAAAATATGAAACAAAGCAACAGAAACCTGCATAAAAGACATGTCATATATGTATTGGTAGAATGTCGTTACAGACGGGTGTGCTGGAAATGTTCTGCTTGATTCCGAAAAAGGAAATTTTTCAGTGAATAATCGTTCCTTATTCTGATCGGCCAAAGAATATCGCCAATGACCAAATTAAAGTCATAGAGGAACAAGATTGCTATTTGACAACCAGACAGATCGCAGACATTTTTAATATCTCTGAATTTGGCATACTTTTCGGTAACCCAATACAATAGCATATTAATGAAAGTAATATTACTGTTTTATCTTCAAACGGAAAAATACAAAATCACCATTAGATAACAGACAACAGCAATTGTAAAGCATATATTACTGCAGAAAGACTGGAGTCGAGTGTGTACAAAATGGTATTAAATTTGTATTTTCAACGTAAGACAAAATGAGTCGTAGACGACAAAACACGTATCAGTGGATAATTATATATTAAAAATAATATATATATATATATATATATATATATATATATATTATTGGCAAATACTAAAATTGGCAAATACTAAAACAACAAGAAGGAATAAACTCATGTTTGTATTTTTTTCGGGCATTACAGTTGTTGCCACTCACCCTTAAAAAGAAATCATGAGTAGGACTATAGCTTACGTGTGCAGGAAGTGAAGTAATAGGCTGAAAGTACTAAATATTTAAAGAGAAAAAAATTCTCTAACGATGATGTGATGGTGTTGCTTGTAGGATGCAATGTATTTTTTAGTATCACGACTGAATCTGTCTAAAATGATGTTCGAAAGCTACATAAGATAGATGTTATTAGCCTAGATGTATTGAATTTGTATTTGCCACCTCTTGTTGCAAACTTACGGTACTTTTGTCCAGGGAGGAATTCCAGCTACATTATTATATATACATCATATGGATTGAAATCGCTAATGCATATATAGATATAATACATAATAAAAAAATATAGGAGAGATTGAATTATTGTACACATCCTTAACGCAAAAGAAAATAATTAGATTATATACGTGAATCAATATCTCATTGTTAGTGATGATGGAGTAGTGGTCTGACTTGCTATTTCTTTTGT
>NC_136483.1:98855617-98888117 GCF_053919585.1 Euprymna scolopes | reverse complement strand
ATATATAATATATATATAATGCATATATATACGTATATAATATATATAATGCATATATATACATATATAATATATGTATATATACACACACAAACATATATATATATATATATATATATATATATATATATATATATATATATATATATATATAAACATACAGAGGGGCGTTCCGAAAATAATAACTTTATTTTCTCTTGTTTTTCATGTTACTTCAGTTGAGCTTCTCAAAAATTAAGGGATCCCTTCAAACACTAATTTAGTAAAGGTTGGAAATATAATAAATCATAGAATACTTTTCTTTTGATTTACTCTTAGAGTGGATGTAACGCGGAATATTCAGTGTAGCTATATCGCCATATATATTTCATAAATTAGTATATATATATGTATATATATATATATATATATATATACTAATTTATAGCTATATCGGCATATATATTTCATAAATTAGTATATATATATGTATATATATATATATATATATATATATATATATACTAATTTATAGCTATATCGGCATATATATTTCATAAATTAGTATATATATATATATATATATATATATATATATATATATATATATACTAATTTATAGCTATATCGGCATATATATTTCATAAATTAGTATATATATATATATATTTATATATATTAATTTATGAAATATATATGGCGATATAGCTACACTGAATATTCCGCGTTTCATCCACTATATATATATATATATATATATATATATATATATATATATATATATATAGAGAGAGAGAGAGAGAGAGAGAGAGAGAGAGAGAGAGAGAGAGAAAGGAGAGAGAAAGGGAGAGACAGTATAGTAAATAGCATGGGTTAATGTTGAAATAAGTCTGGAAAGAAATCCTAAAGAATAAAAACCATTTCCTCTTTTGAATCTGGTTATCATTTATATTTCCGCAAACACGAATGATAACTCCTGATACACCGAGTCACAGATTAGTCACGTGATTTCCAGTGAACCAATCGGCACCCTCCAATATATTTGGACAAAATTTGTTTGTATCCCCCCCACGTTCAGAAAATATTACTATGTAAACCGTAAAAAAAAAAAAATAAATAAATAAAATAAATAAAATAAAATAACTTGATATAAGAAAGAAGAAAATGGGAGGAAAGAGACGATCGATTTTCTAACGTGTATACATAGTCATAAAGCACGAATGTCTATGCCCAGTAGCCTCAGCTTTCCATCCTTAAAAAAAAAAGAAAAAAATAGTCGTCATAAACCCCAAGAGTCCCCTAGGTGTCGCTCTTTATATAAAGCAAAACACACAAACATGGTAGGTAAAAATAAATGGAATAAAAACGACCCTTTTCCCGCTTATGCCTTATAAAACATATGGGTTTACGTCAAATCAGACCTTTTAATGTTATTTAACGTCGAACTTAATATTTATTAAAAACGATACGATACATTGATTAATTTTACGACAATTTTTTGGGTTATTTTGTTCCAAAACTCAGCATCTGTTATACAAGATTCATGAATTAACCGGTTTTCTTCGTTTTACAACATATTTACCTTTAAACAGTTTTTCTTTTAAGTGGGCCAACAGTTATCAAGGCCCGGAGGCCACTCGAGGATAAGGTTTAATGTGTGTACGATAGTACTTGAGACAATAGCGTAGTGATCGTTAGTAGTGGATATCCGATATAATGAGATTATTTACAAGGACGGTTCAAGAAGAACTTGTTACAGTGGACTTTAAGACGACAATATTGCTAGTTTAGTTTTAGTTTTGTTTGGTAATTTTCTTTTACGGCATATCAACCTTTTTTGGGTTATTTAATGCCGAATCTCGTTATTTTAGTAGAAGATTTTATGCTTCAAGTTCTTTATATCTTCAAATATATATTCAAGATATTTCGTTTGGTTGTTTTCTAGAGGAAAATTATTGTTTTTGGTTTTGGCTTTGCAGAACATGATTGAGTTTTGCAAAGGCAAAAAAAAAAGCAACAACAACAAACAATAACATCAATGTTTGGTGCATTTTAGACTAGGAAACAAGTTTCTTTAGATTACCTGATCAAGTAGCACAAATATTTATTCATGGTGTTTAGTTTGGTTATTTTGTGAAGTTAAAGCATTGCTTTTGACTTTGCAGAACATGATTGAGTTTTACAATGGCAATAGTAAAAAGCATTAATGTTTGGTCCAGTTTTGGTCTGCAAGTTGGTGTCTTAATACAGCCTAATTTGGGAGCACTAGTTAAAAAGGTAGTCGCTAGAAAAAAATGATCGAATCGTTCTAGCAACCCAGAAAATACCTTTTGATGCATTCCTCAACGTTCATAAGAGTCAGATATGCTCCAAGATGGCGTCACGTTTGGAAACTGTCGCTTCGACCACTCTTTCTTGCATTGACAAAGTAAAACAGTCGACGTCAAACTCTAGTGGGATATCTTCTCTCCTCTGCAACCTCTTTTCTCAAAGAAGAGACGTCGTTTTTCTTTTATTTCCCACTCCATCAATACTTCCATTTTATAGCAAGAATTCATATTATAGTCAATACTGCAAAAAACCCTGTCCCTTTTCTGACTATAGTATGTTATACACCCATGACCTTCTTTATATATATATATATATATATACACTTCATTTACTCACATAAAATAATAATACAAAAGTATAAATTTATGCGTAAACTTTAAGTATCTAACTAACTAAAACAATAGAAAATAAACAAATAAATAAATAAAATAAATAAACATGCATATACAAAAACTATTATACATATATATGTATGTATATATATATTTATATATATATATATATATATATATATATATAAAACTAACATAAAAAGAAAAACCTAACCTAGATTTAAAACAGGTTGAGACACTAGATATCGAGGCTAAATAGAACACACACAAAGAATCAGGTGAACCAGAGGTCAAATAGGCCTTTGTCCTATAAGTGCATATTTATTGGCTGATAGGAAGGGCGCGGTGGATACTAGAAAGCTGATTGGCTAACTAAAATCTCAATAGAAGGTACGTATATAAAAACGACAGACAACCACAAAATTCGCCCATAAGCCTGAAGAATCATAGAATATTCAGTGTAGCTTAATCGCCATATATATTTTATAAATTACTATATATATATATATATATATATATATATATATATATATATATATTATGGCAGCGTAGTTTGGTTTCATAGAAGTATATCAACTAAAAAACATGTGTCTACCAAAAAGTGCTAAATGAGTTAACAGAGCAGGAATATTGAATTTATTTATACAAACATTCATGGCTACATATGTGCATACATTTTTCTGTAATCACCCGTTTTAGCGAGACTACGTCTTCAGGTTAAGAATTTCACTCGTAATTTCACTCAAGATACAAAATCATTTTTTTTATATCACCTACAAAAATAGAATATTATCTTACATTAGGGAGGGGCACACAGAGAAGTATCTCATTTGGAATGAGGGCAGAGGCTGGTCTTTTGTACATTTTTTACAGACCTGTTTGCTAGTGTAACATAGCCGTCCGCGCTATGTTACACTATGCGTTGCAGTGAAGGATATGGGAAGGTCTCAGCAGCATTCAATCAGCTCTGCAAGATCTGGAGAAACAAAAAAAAATTGACCTAAATTAAGATTTTATAGCAGCTACGTTTTTTTCATAGTGCGATATGGAAGAGAAGAAATTAGATGCGGTTATTCCAAATGTCTTTTAAAGATTTTGGGAATCAAATAAAACGATCGAAATTTATAACCAAAAAGTCAGAGATTGCACTAACCAACAAGTGGTATTATCAATAATCTGCAAACGACGACTAGGCTAGCAAAGTTAGCACAAATTTAACCTTATTCAACTATCAATTTGGCAAAAAACGATCACGTTCGAGACATCGATAACGTTCGGGGGCACTTTCGAGAAGACGATCACGTGAGAGACATCACAGCCATGATGAGAAGTCACACGCGGCGGGAGAGAATCGTTGTACAACAAAGAAAGCGAATTGAAGTTATTTTCTATTCTTTGCCACCTTTGCGACTGAGGCTACAATACTTATATCCTTGTTTATGTTTTTTAAGTAGGTGAAGTTTACTATAGCTATTGATGAAAAAAATATACAGGAACTACATGGAGTCAACGCCAAAACGTATATACAGCGTGTTTAATACTTACCGTTACAGCTTTCTATTCTGATCTATATTTAGGGAATATTCATGAATTTTTATTTGTTTCAGATGTACATGGACGAAGTTTAACTTGAAAATTACTTTTAACTATATGCCCCAGGATTTAGCGAAACGAATTGCCACTGAACTGGGGGGGGAGAGGCATGAATTAAAAAAAAACGTTTGTCTAAACTTCAGGTTATTGGAAAGAGCATAAAATTTCACATTGACCCTGAAAATATCGTAAAAATAGAATCAATAGAAAAATTTTGATAGCTTTTTAAAGTTTAAAAATTGAAAAATACTGAACTCGTAAAATTCAATTAATTTCATTACTGTTTAAAAAAAAAATATTTCTATTGCTTTTTTATACAACTTTAATAGTTTATTTTTAAAGTATAATCCATAAAGAAAATAAAAAAAACACTTTTAAAAAAGAAATTACGAGTTTTTTTATATTTTATTCGCAGTTTCGTGTTAGGGGTGTCAAAAATTGCTACAAAAATTCTGATACACCTAGAAAAACACTGGTACCGTCGATTTAAAACCTAACATAAAGAGAAATCAATATGGTTGACTAGAGCCTAACACTATTTACCATTAACTGGCCCCCTTATCTTTAGCTTGAAACCGACAGTACCAATGTTTTTCTGACTTTCTGTACAGTTTATATTATATATATATATATTTGTAGTCATCGACATACAGTCCTGTTTCGTTGTATCACAACTCATCAGTGCCGCTAGACTAGCACCTCTACCAAGCCGAGGATTGGACCTAAAACCATCGCGTTGACAGTCAATAATTCTACCGATCGATCCACGGGAGCGGCGCTCGTAAATTATCTCGCCAAATGTCTATTTAAGCAAACATTGTCCACCACCTTTCCAGTGCTCTAACCGCTTGTTTATAAACAAACAAAGAACACACACACACACACACACACACACACACACACACACACACACACACACACATATATATATATATATATATATATATAAATGTTTGAAAGTACACAATTCATATACATCTAAACATAAGAAGAAATCTCTCCTGAGCTCTTTCGGCTATCATCTCATCAAGAGAAAATCCATACCATACAATGAAAAATTATATTATCGGCAAAAATAAAGAGAAACGAGGGAATTGTTTTTTATATATAAGGTGTCAAAAGACGATTAAAATAAACAATTAATCCAATAAACGAGTATACGACAATTAAAATGGCACCGCGTGGGATTTTCATCGTTGTATACTCGTTTATTGGATTAATTATTAGATTAAGTTTATATATCTATATATCTATAAAAGTGAACGTGTCTGTCTGTGTGTCTGTGTGTCTGTCTGTCTGTGTACATTTTCCTACGCAATAACTCTGTCAATTTTTAGTCTATAGACTCGAGATTTGAAATACCGGGTACTGAGATTTGGGAAAATCGATGTGACGGGTGTCAGCCAGAAATTTGGCTGTTAAGGGGTCAAATTTCAACGATTTGACCTTTAAGAACTCTACCAAAATCCTCCGACAATTTTGGGTCTAGACACTTGAAATTTTAGATATAGGTTCCTTGAACCTGGATCTAACTTAATAAAGTGATTTGAGCCCGAAACTATAAATTTTAAGGGGTCATAATAGGGGTCAAAGTTTAAAAAAATTAACCATTTTTTTTGTTTTTTTGCTTTTTTTGCACAGCATACACCTCCAAACACCCGAGCAACGCCGGGCACCCCTGCTAGTATATATATATATATATATATATATATATATATATATATATATATATATATATATATATATATATGTGTGTGTGCGTGTGAAAAAAATTAAAAATATTCCGAGGAGATGGAGAGATGAAAAAGGAATACACCATGTTATATGTTCACCAATGATTCGTCTTTATATTTAGAATGATTAAATTGGAGCAAATAAAATACTAGTACATAAAAATAAAAAAAATGCCACCATAAAAATCGTGCTCATAAAAAGTAAATGTTATAATCAGTCAATAAATAACGAAACAAAGATACACTCATTTATATTACACATTCACATTTGAATTATAAAAGCTTTATTTTTTTCCCAAAAGAATATAAATTGCATCATATCTTTTTAAATATTTAAACGGCTATATGAAGTTAAAAATCATATTCATACGACAATGCCATACATATTTTGAATTTTGTTTTGGTTATGAAATAGGACAAAAACATCCTTTTCATAACAAGTATATTTTCAAATATTGAACTTGAATTTTTATTTTCTCAAATTTAATAATCCTGAGAAAGTCTTGAAATAAAGACGAACTATTGATGAAGATATAATTGTGTTGTTCCATTTTTATTTCTCTCTCTCTCTCTCTCTCTCTCTCTCTCTCTCTCTCTCTCTCTCTCTATATATATATATATATATATATATATATATATATATATATATATATGTCGAAAAATTGTATATATAAATAATAGTGTCATGAAAACAATAAATAAAAAAAAGAATAATAAATAAAACCAGCAAAAAAAAAAGAAAGAACGTAAAGATACTAAAAGAAGAAAATAAGAGAAAAATAAATGTTTTTAAAAAGATATTTGAGAATTTTAAAAGTAAAATGTCCGCCGCCATTAAACTGTCATACACAGAGATCTTTTAATTCGCCATTTTGTTTCTAGACGGTTAAGACATCAGTCAACACGGCATTCGTCTACATCAGTCTTAAAACCTCTCAGCTAAGCCGAGCACCAACCTTTCTCCACCGACGAAAGAAGCTGATTAGGAAAACTAAGCTAGAGTGCTTCGAGACCGCAAAACCCCGCAAAGGTCCCTAGAAGATACAAATTAAAACCACTCGTATAATGCGATTTCATATTTCACTTTCATTCTCAAAAGATTTTATCAGAAAACAGTGAACATCATTTGAAAACTTATAAGTATGGTATTATATCCTGTAGTGGTGTGTATATTGTATCATAGTTTTCTCGTTTATATATATATATATATATATATATATATATATATATATATATATATATATAGTAATTTTATTTATACATTTCTAACTAGCTCTACCTACATACTGAGCACTTTTGAAGTAAATACTTAAAGATTACGCATATATATATATATAATTATATATATATATATATATATATTATTTAAATACAGTCATATCTTGCTACGATGTTCAGACCGTTTCAGTTTTATTTGATTTCATCAAGCAAGAAAAATTAAAATGCAAAAATTAAGAAGGTTCCAGACCTTTTCAAGTATATTTACATAAAGAATAACAAAAGTATACTTTGCTCTCTTTCATTGAGCACTATCAACGACACTCGTTTAAATTCAATTATTCTAAATTTTTGAGTTTCGTTCTACCTGGAATAAATACACGCCCCTGTTGCAGTTTAGAACTTTTAAACTTTGGATCGTAATTTGTAAATATGAAAAAAATTAACTTCCATACGTCGTTAAAGAATATACCTGTCACAAAAAGCTGGAATTACTTAATCACTCTTATTGCCGAGGAGAATGAATGGCAAGTTTATTTTTATTAAAATAGATCACCAAATGAAAACAAACACTTTTTTGGAGGAAAAAGCACCATTTGTTGAACAGCTGGAGGATTTCGAAATCAGTTTAATGAACATGATTAACAAAATAACTTTTCACAAAAGTAAAAATTTCCAAAACAACTGGACAAAACAGTCAACAAAATTACCAAATCCAAGCACATTTTCGTAAAAGCAGATAAAACACATAACTTTTACAAACTAGAATTCTTAAACAAAACATCACAACTAATTACAAAAAATCTAATTTTATTTTTTACATTATAGTGGTCACCACTTATCAAGACCCGGAAGCCACTCGGAGATAAGGGTTATTGTGTATATAGTAAACAATGGGATAGTATCATAGTAATAGTTAGTATTGGAGATTTGATAAAGTGTCTTATTTAAGGGGGCGGTTAATCAGGAATTTGTTTATATTGGACTTGAAGGCATCCAAATAGTAGTCAGGTGGGAAACAGGCTAACGGAAGAGAGTTCCACAGGCTTGCACTTCTAAGAAAGAAGCTTTTGTTCATGTTTTGATTTAGGCACAGATAAAGAGTGTGGAAAATTATTGACAGTGGTTTCAGATAGACGAGTGTTTTTCGTGAAAGATTGGCGAGAAGGGACCAGATATTGGAGCTCAGACGAGCACTTGCCATGGAAATAACGATAAAACAAGGACAGGCTCGCAACGTCTCTTCTGTGGGAGAGAGGTTGCAGGGAAGAGAAAAGGGCATCCCCACTAAGCCAGGAAATCTATTTTGTACTCTGTCAAGGCTGGATAGGTTGTTTTTAGCAGCTCCTGGCCAGATGTGGCAGCAGTACCCCATCCTTGAACGTACTTGGCTTTTATATAGATAGAGAATTGCATCAGCAGCGAGATATCTTCTGGAGCGATGGAACGATCTCACCATTTTTCTAGCGACCTTGGCAACAGACTTGATGTACGTGTTCCATTTCAGATCAGGAGTAAAGGTCAAACCCAGAAGCTTATCATAACATGGAGCCTCCCCAAGACGAGAACCATCCATTTCAATTGATGCCAGAGGGGGATCAGAGGAGAGAGAGAATCAGAGAGAACTCTGTCATTTACGGCCTTTGATGTGTTGCCATAGATGGTCTTGTCATCAGCATAGATGTCAACGAATGATTTAAGTATGTGTTTTGGGAGATCATTTATGTAGATCAGGAAGAGAGTTGGGCCCAGAATGGACCCCTGAGGGACTCCAGCATTAATGCTCTGGGCCTCTGATTTCTGCCCATTAAACACTATTCCTCTGAGCCTATCAGAGAAAATGATTTAATAATTGAGAAAACATTTCCAGTTATTACGTAACTGGAAATGATATTATCCAGAAAATAGACTCTGATAGTAAAAAAACTAACCGATAAACTAGACATTAGCAATAGAGTAAACAAGCTGCATGAAAAGGAAACGATATTAAAAGACCATAAAGCTAATTTCCCACATAAACCTTAAATCCTACCAGAACTGAAATAGGCAAAATTAGTAAAAGAATTATTGAAAGAACAAATGAACAATAACAAAAGACTTATAAACTTAACCTATGGATTAATACGGCTGAAAAGATAAACTGCTTCTCCAACATTGAAAATAATGAGAAATGCTCTTTTATCCAATTCGACATTGAAAGCTATTACTATTCAATAACCAAGGAACTCTTCGAGGAAGTTTTAGAATTTGCAACTCTTACCTCGAATATATCTGAGGAAGAAATTGAAATTAGAAAGATATGTAGAATCAATGGATTAAAAAAGATCAGGTTGGCCTTTTTGACGTTTCTGTGGGGTAACCTGGATTCGGTCGAGGTGACTGCCTTGGAGGATTATATAATTTGTATAATTTAACTAAACGCATTGAAATAGAAGATATACAGAGATGATGGACTTATGACCACAAAATAGATAAACGGACCTAAATGTGAAAAAATAAAAAAGATAATCTTCAAGGAGGTTAGAAGAATAAAAGTAGAAATAGTTTTAAATACTAAAACTGTTAATTTTTTAATGTTACTCAAGATTTAAAAAAATATATGTGCTCTACAAAAAAGATAACACTGACCTCATATCTGTAAACCTAAATTCAAACCATCAAAAATCTATAATTAAACACAATCCAAATTCTATCCGCAAAAGAATAAGTTGCAATCCCTCTAATGTAGACATTTTTGACACTTACAAACCGTTCTACGATAAAGCACTTAAAGACAGCGGTTACAAAAGTACCAAACTAGGATATATATAGCCTACATCTAATACGAAAACATTCAGTAATAAGAGAAAAAGGAAAATTATATGGTTCACCCCCACCGTTCAATTTAAACGTAAAAACAAACTTAGGGGAAAAAATCCTTAACCTTATAAAACAACACTTCCCACCCAATAATATTTTCAATAAAATATTCTATAAAATTAAGCTATAGTTGTAGCGGAAAAGAAAGATAATAAATAAACATAACATGAAAATTCTAAATAATACATCTGAATCAAATAGCACCACAAAATCTTGTAATTGTAGAAATAAACATGAATGCCCATTAAATGGAAATTGCTTAGTAATATCAGTAGTATACAGTGCGACAATTTCCACAAAGAAAAACCCAAATAGTAGTAAATACTATATTGGTATGGCCGGTAATAAATTCAAGGAACAGTTTAGAGGTCACAAAAGTTCATTTGAACCCCACCCCCCAATTATTACATCACTTTGAGTTTACTATAAAGTAATTATTGAAAAAGAAAAAACAACACAACAAAAACCAACCATAGAATGGAATATTCTAAAAAAAAAAGCTAAAACATGTTCCTCACTTAGCTCCCTATGTTACCTTTGCCTTTCCGAAAAATTATTTATCATATGATTTAAATACAGGGATAAGCTACTCAATAAAAGATAACAAACGTCCATAAACTGCAGACATGATAAATAACTTTTTCCTAGTAATCTTTATATTACCTCCTAATTTTATCTTATCCATCTTATATAAAAAAAGATAATCTGTATGCTGTAAGTATATACGTTTACTGTTTATTGTTCCTTGGGTATTTATATGTACAAATATTTGTTTGGTGTGTGTATTTGTATATGTATGTGTCTGTGTACATATGTATTTATCTACGTATTGATATGTATATACATGTATGTGTGTAGTACGGGAAATTACATATATAATTTTAGTATGCATATATTTGTGTATGCATATGTATGTATATATATGGATTGATGTTGGGTTATTTTGTGCTGATATATGGGGTTTAATAGATGTATACTCGTTTTTGGATTTCTGTGACACGTACCCTATATACCTATTTAGCCCGGCTCTCTAATTAATTAAACCCACAACAAACAACTAGATAATACCAACTACATAGAACCCACTATAAAATAACTACTAAAACTCGAAGGTTTTCTCCTAGAACGTTGTATTTTATTTTATTTTATTTAGCACTTAATATATTGATTACAAATTTTGTAAATGTTTAACTAATCTTATTCCTCGACATATATGAAATATAAAAAAAATTGAAATAATTTAATTTAGGTTCTTAAAATAAAACACTATAAACCTTTAGAAATGACTTTCAAATAGTAGAGATTACAAAAAGTTTTTTAAGTGTATTTTGAGTTTCTTTAGAAAACCTTTAAAACAATTTTGATATAAGACTATAATAAGAACACACACCTTTTATTTATTTATTTTTTGATATTAAAATATTAATATACAATAATACACATAAATATTGATAATACTTAGGAATAATAATAAAAGAATTTATAATAATAATATACACACGGTTGCAAAGTGGATTAATAGTCTTTATTACACAAGATATATATGGATTTATATATATATATATATATATATATATATATATATATATATATATATATATATATATATATATGGATGTATATCTATATGGTTGTATGCGTGTATAGATTTAAGTATACAAAATACTAAAATTACTATTATTTAATAAGCTTTAATATATTAACTTATTAAACATGTTTTTAGTTTTAATAAAACACACACACACACACACACATATATAATGCATATCAACAGATGCTTCTATTATAGAAGGTTATTGTATGAAATAAGGAAAGCCAATTACCGTAACTCATCATTTATTTATAAAGAAAGCACATAAACTACATATCCCTGTAACTAACCGCTCTCTTAATAAAAAAACCCCGAATTCTTTAGACTTATTTTACAAATATGGTTAACATATTGTAAAATATATATATTTTCTCTCCTTTTAAATTGTAATTAAAAATTTTCGTCGACTCCTGTTGTCTTTATCTTTTAATACGAAACGATGAAATCAGTGGAGATTTGCCTGTTATTTAAAAAAGAAAAAGAAAAAGAAAATAAATAAAAATGTATAAAAAAGAAAAATGAATAAATAATAAAAACAACACGTCTTGCATTGGTTTAAAAATTCGTCCTAACCGTTGTCCTTTCATCCATATCTGAAAATATATTTTATAATGTATCGATTCTACATGTGTGTTTATTACACAAATATTGTTAATATATTGTTAAATATACACATCTATTTTACACATTGAGGCTTGAAAATTTTCGGGAAACCATGCAAAAATACCTGGCCTACTTCAGGGAAACTGAGCGAAACTTAGCAACCAAAATTCATATGTAACTGCTTTCATTTAACGAATACATTTTCTCTCGCCCAATCGCAGCTTAATTTAACCGGGACGATATTTATACGTGGATGTGTTAACGAACCTAAATTTTTCACATAAACTTACATTATGTAGAAAGCGGAAAATTCCACTAGAAATCTATACGTAGAATTTAAACTGACGTGTTCAGGAAGTTGTCTTACTGATAGGAAGTCCCAAATGATATGTAGTGAATCTTCTTCTTCTTCTTCTTCTTCTTCTTCTTCTTCTTCTTCTTCTTCTCGTTACTCTCTAGTTACGGTGGGCTTTGCAATAATGGATTTTTGTACCCAGTTGATACAATCTCAGGCTTGGTTCTGGTGAAGGCCGATTTTAAGTATATTTTAAGTAGATTAGCTTTTTACAGTGAGCTTTCACAAGAGCTACGTGACCAAGTTTAGACTATTTTCGTGTTTCGCCAGCGCTTTCACTGAACTGATTCTTTTGAAATTCTTTTTTCCTTATTCTGATCAACATTTAAGAAATACGCGCCCCCAGCCCAGAAGTAAATAAATAAATAAATAAATAAATAAACTCGTTCTACGTATATGTGGAAATTCAGAATGGATCTCTCGCTCTCTCTCTCTCTCTCTCGCTCGTTCGGGCTGGTCCTTCAAGGCTGTCGGACATATCCAACTGTGTGTCATATTTTTATAGTCTTCAATACCGCATCGCCTGGTTAACTAATGGCGGTTTCACATGAATCAGACTGTCATTACTCTCTATTCCGATCTAAAAGTTCATAAAGTATCCTTTTATTTTCTGTTTTTTTTTGTAAAATATCGCTACAAAAAATTAGGTTTGTTGGCGTTAATGAAACGTTAATTTGTGATGATACAACGTGAATTTGTCGAAACAATGTTTTCTTTTCGTAAACCATGTGGATTGAAAGGCTCAGGGAAAGAATCGTTAATTAAGGCTTTTAGCATTCGGTTGTTACGGCGGATAAAAGGATTACGTCGAATTAATTAGAATTAAGATTTCTTTTAAATATGGATTAAAACAACTTTTACAAAAAAGTGATTTATTCGAGAAAGGCGAATGGAAGAAGAAAATAAAAGGGAAAGAAAATTAAGAAAGAGAAAGATAAAAAGAAAAACAGAAGAACCGCGAAACGCTTACTCTCAGAAAAAGAAGAAAAAGGAAAAGGAGACGAGATAATAATAATAATAAAACAATAATAGTAATAATAAAATTGTAGTGTCGGCATCAACTCGCACTACACCAAATAGTGAAGGGTAAAGGAGGATGGAAAGACTGAGGAGAGAAAACAGTAACCAAACCTCCACTGGATCCATGCGTAGAGGACCGCGACCTCGGAAATGGTTATTGCCACCTTAATTACAGTAAAGACCAATAATAATTGCCAGCGAGAAATCAATGGTAAACGGCTGTTACGATGACAGAAATTCATATGTAAATGTTATCGAAAGCGGTGAAAAGTAGTGAACATCTGTTGCCACCTAGACTCCGGGGAATAGCACAGGTTCTTGACAGAGAGAAATCTTTGATGATGTCCTGTTTGAAAACTCCTAGTGATTACAAATAATAATAATAATAATAATAATAATAATAATAATAATAATAATAATAATAATAATTGAAAGACATAAATAAAGAGTTATAACAAATAGAAGAAGGAACAGTGAATGAAATCAACAAGGAAACCCTAAAGAAAACCATAGGAAAAATGGCAAACTGGAGAGAACCAGGGTACGACGGGATACATGCATACTGGTTAAAAAAAATTCACAACCTTACACGAAAGCCTAGCCCAAAACCTGAGAAGATGTATACAGGAAGCAAGCGTACCAGACTGAATGACAAAAGGCAGAACCACACTGCTACAGAAGGACACGGAGAAAGGAACCGTCTCTAGCAACTATAGGCCAATCACGTGCTTACCAACTATGTGGAAGACACTGACAGCGCAACTGAGGGAACAAATCTACCACTCCCTAAATAATCGTGGACTCATCCCCGCGGAGCAGAAAGGATACCAAAAAGGAAAAAGAGGAACACATGACCTGTTATATATAGATCAAAAGATCATAAAGGAGGAAAAAAGAGGAGAAAGAATTTAGCCATGGCATGGATCCACTACAAAAAAGCGTACGACAGGATCCCCCAAGCATGGATAATAGAATGCCTAAAAATGTATAAAATACCAAGCGGGATCACCAACATAATAGAAAATGCAATGAAAACGTGGAGACTGGAATTGACAGCCGATGGACAACACATAACAGAAATTAACATACAAAGAGGAATCTTTCAAGGAGACTCACTATCACCACTACTGTTCATCAAGCTCTGATGCCCTTGAACAGTATTCTGAGAAAGTGCCAAGCCGGATACAAGTTCTCCAATACAGAGGAAAACATGAACCACCTGATATACATGGGCGATCTGAAACTATTTGCAAGGACCGAAAAGGAGCTAGAGACACTAATCAACACTACCAGAATCTTCAGCCAAAATATCCAAATGAAATTTGGAATGGAGAAGTGCGCACAACTAGTTATAAGAAAGGGAAAACTGGAAACGACAGAAGGCATGGAACTACCCAACCAAACAGAAATGAAGGCACTCGGGGAACAAGGCAACTATAAATATTTGGGAATTCTGGAAGGGGACACCATCAGAGCAACAGAAATGAAAGAGAAAATTAGAAAGGAATACCTCAGGAGAACAAGAAAACTCCTGGAAATAAAATTATATAGCAGAAACCTAATAAAAGGTATAAATACATGGGCAGTATCGCTAGTTTATAGGACCGTTTATAGGATGGACAAAAGAAGAACTGAGACAACTCGACCAGAAAACCAGGAAACTCATGACCATGCATAATGCACTACACCCAAAGGACGATACTGACAGACTCTACGTGAAAAGGAAAGACGGCGGGAGAGGACTGATCTGTATAGAAGACTGTGTGAAGGATACGAAAAAAAGAACTAGAAAAATACATAATGCAAAACACTGAAAGGATAATAATGGCAGCGAGAAACACCGAAAAAACCCTAAAAAAAAACAGAAAACAAAGAGACAAACGACAAAACGAGAAAAGAGAAACGAGAAGAGAAACAACTCCACGCGTAACGGGATCAGAGGCAGTGCCAGATATCCTATACAGCTAGCTGAAGATGGGAGAGGATGAGGCATGGTCAGGGGGGCATGCTGACACTTGGTCAAGGAAAAACAGATGTTTATGAGATTTCTGTCCACCAGAGAAGAAATAGTATCTTTTTTAATGAAAAGAAAATATAAAATCTGATAATAGGATTCGTGGAACAAGAGATTGTTTTTCTAGTTGGATTTGGTAAAAATGAATTTTAACTACTAATTGAGTGAGACAGGTACAATGACTTGGGTTCAAAAGGTCTGCTTTGGTGTCTGGGAGATGTTGTCATTTGGGTCCACCTGTTGTATTTAACTACCAGACTACCAAGCCAGTGATAAGTTAGTTGGACAGATAAATAAATAAATTGAACCTAGGGAGAGATATGGTCATGAAAGAGGAAGAAGAGGGTCACAAGAAAATAGAAAATGAAAGAAATAAAATAAGGGGATAGAGAAAGGAGTTCGCGAGAGAAGAAAAAGAATAAGATAATGGGATAGAGAAAAAAGAGGTTTAGAGAAAAAAAGGAAAAGTAATCTTCAAGAGGGGAGAAGAGGCCAGTTTTATAAAAACGATTGGCTTTTTAGAGTTAGGGTCCTTTTTACTGGCTGGCATCGAGGCGTCCACATCGCTCTCACCCCGCCTGGGGCGAGGGGGGAGCGAAACCCTCAGAAGAGCTAAGTTGAAAAGCTCTTGTTCTTAGCTCGGAAATTAATTAGAGGAACTTAAGTTATGCAACATGCATCATGAAGCTCGGATCAAAGAACTCGACTTTAAACAAGTGTAGAACGATTTATGAATAATTACTTTGTTTGTTTTTACGAAAATGAACTAGAGTTTTTCTTTCTTTCTCGATTGCCGGCCTGAATGAAGATGCAGTTTATTTCAGGTATGCCCTGACGCCAGATGATGACAGAGCTAGACTGGATCCAGCACGAAGCCAGAGTGACGGCCGAAATTGACAATGTTGCCACACGGACTTAGGGTCATGCCCATTTCGCGTGCTCTGAGCAGCAAAAAGATATTTTCCAGTGACCAGTGAGAGTCTGGTCACCCTTGAAGGGTCCACCACTAGACAAGTAAGAATGTAGCCCTGCTGGGTTGCATCTATGGTTCTGTGAACTGGGAGCGCCGAACACGGCCAGAAGTACATCACAAGTATGCTCCCGTGGACCAGGATAGCGACGGATGCGGCCCGGCCCTCGGACAAGAGATGGTGTTAGGGTTATACACGGAAGATTCATACGAATGACAAAAAAAAAAAAAAAAATTAGAATAACGAAAACACCTGGACATGGATGCGAAAAGGACATATAAACCGTGAAACTGAATCTCTAATAACTGCAGCACAAGGTAACTCGATAGGAACCAACCATATTAAAGCAAGGATCGATAAAACACAAGAAAACAGCAAATGAAGAGTATGCGGACAGAGAGACGAAACGATAAACCATATAGTAAGTGAATGCAGCAAACTGACCCAAAAGGAATACATAAACAGGCATGACCAAGTAGGGAGGGCGGTGCACTTGGAATTATGCGAACGACTGCATTTTGAGCATACAGACAAATGGTACAAGCATAAACCCGCAACAGCACTCGAAAACGAGAATCACAAAATCCTATCGGACATGGACATACAGACAGACAAACCCATCCAGGCAAGAAGACCAGATGTCATAATAATTAACAAGAAAGAAAAATCCTGTCAAATCGTAGACTTAGCTGTCCCAGCTGACCACAGGGTGAGTATGAAAGAAAAGGAGAAACAAAGCAAATACACAGAGCTACCCAGAGAGTTAAAAGGGATTTGGATGATGAAGAAAATCAAAATAGTACCGGTAATAGTAGGAGCACTAGGAACAATTCCGAAAATCTTTGAAAAAAGAATGGCAGAAATTGGAATCAGAGGAATAACTGCTAAAGTACAACGTCTAATGATAAAGAAAACGGCTGAAATATTAAGGAAAACCCTAGAATGTGAGGAATAACAGAAGACAATATAGCAAAGAAGCGTTACAGGGAATGAAGAACGCCGAAGCTGCATACCAACAAGTTCTATACCACCATCATGCATCCCGCATTGTTTCATCACCGTTCTTTCCCCCCAATAGAAAAGTGATACAAATGAGCCGAGAAAGGTCAAGGAGGATGGAAAGACCGAGGAGAGAGAGCACAGACCAGACCTCCGCTGGACAAGCGCGAAGAGAACTGGGATCGTGGGGAGGCATAGCGCCACTCAAATTCCAGTATAAACCAATGGACACTACCAGCGAGAAATCAATGGTATGCGGCTGTTACGATGACGCAGGTTTATCTGCAAATGCTATCGAAGGAGGTGGAGAGAGCTGGACGTCTGGGGAGACTTGTTGTCACTCAGCTACCAGAGAACATCACAGGTCTCCAAACTGATCGTTTGTTGACTTGTGTGAAAGCTCTATGTGAGCCAATACTACTACTACTACTACTACTACTACTACTACTACTACTACTGATGATGATGATGATGATGATGATGATGATAATAATAACAATAACAATAATAATAATAATAATAATAATAATAATAATAATAATGGGGGCCCGAGAAAAGTAAATGTTGATAGCCTATGGTCATTTGTTATGATCCGCATACCAGCATAAAATCGGCGATAACAAAAGCCAGACACAAAGTGTGGCAACGTAAAATAATAATAAAACGCCGCCACGCCAAGAGAAACGAGAGAAAAGATTTAAAAAGAGAGTTTAAGATACCAAGGAAACTTTTAGAAACAGTTATTTAGTTAGTGGTTACTTCTATCGTGCTTTAAAAATGATCACATTTTCCAGTATCCTAGATATCCACAAAGGTATTATTGGCCCAGCACGAAGTATTATTGGCGCATTTAGGCCAGTGCACAATCACTAGTTTCTTCCATCTTGCACTCAGTCCCCCAAAAGCTCTCTAATCTAACAGGTTCCACCTGTACTCCATCTCTGAAATGTTGCATCTCTGTGTTCCAATAGAATATGATCCGACCAGCTTGCTGCTCTGGTTCATCCTGGACGTAGACACATTTGACCAACCCGACAATCATTTACATCTCACCCCTTCACTGTAGAGATTTCCAAATTGCAGAAGACTTTATACTATAATACAATGATTTCCTACTTTTTTTTTTTTTTTTTTTTTACTACATGGTGGCACGCTATTGGACTCATCTCGACACACCCATAACAACAAAAAAAAAGTCAATATCGGCTACCCATAAAGCCTTTTAATGCAATAAAATAATAAAGTTTCGGTTGAAGATGAGGAGGATCAGTAGTAAAGCGTCTTTCCATCTAATTTGAAACGTTTATAGTTAAATGTTTAGAGAATTATAAAGAATCGGAATCAGTAATTGTATCGGAATCGGAAATTTAGTACGAAATCGATAATTATATCGGAATCCGGAAAATATTGGAATTATTAATATATATATATATAATATATATATATAATACAATGATTTCCTACTTTTTTTTTTTTTTTTTTTTTACTACATGGTGGCACGCTATTGGACTCATCTCGACACACCCATAACAACAAAAAAAAAAGTCAATATCGGCTACCCATAAAGCCTTTTAATGCAATAAAATAATAAAGTTTCGGTTGAAGATGAGGAGGATCAGTAGTAAAGCGTCTTTCCATCTAATTTGAAACGTTTATAGTTAAATGTTTAGAGAATTATAAAGAATCGGAATCAGTAATTGTATCGGAATCGGAAATTTAGTACGAAATCGATAATTATATCGGAATCCGGAAAATATTGGAATTATATATATATATATATATATATATATATATATATATATATATATATATATATATATATATATATATATATATATAATTTATTTATACAAACATTGATGGCTACATATGTGCATACATGTTTCTGTAATGACACAATGGAGAAGGAATGCGTATATTTCCAATCCACTGAAACCAAAGTTCAACTTATTAAATTAAACTTATTAAACTTAAAATTATAGAATTATACTTGTCTTTTTTAGAAATTTGTCCATGAGTAAGGTTGAATTGAATCTACCATTTAACAAAATAATAAATCAAAAAGGATTTTTCATATTTAATAATGTTTTTGTTTTTAAATTTCTCATATAAAACCTTAACTAAAACACCTAAATATTAGACAAGAAATACCTACAAAAACTTTGTCAATACAGGATGGAACGAAAGAAAAGACGACACGATTCCATTTCCGTTTAATGAAAGCTGGTTTCCTTTTTATGTTGCGGTCCATCTACTAGTTAGCCAGTTGTGTACAAATCCTAAGAATGGTCGTTGCCAGCGAGAAATCAATGGTAAGCGGCTGTTGCGATAACGCAAAGTCATTTGCAGTGTTCATCGAAAGAAGTGTAGAGCACTGGAAATCTTGGGAGATTTGTTGTCTCCTAAGAGAACCCAGCCGTATCATATATCATAGAGATGACTTATATAAGAACTTTTCATGGTGGTACTACTACTACTACTACTACTACTACTACTACTACTTTTACTACTACTTGATTGTATAAAAACAAACATGTATCAATGGCGTTGTTAATTAATGGCAATGATGAATGAGGTGAAATTGAGCCTACAATTGATTTCATTTAATTGACAAAAATTTGCGCCCGGTTAATAAGGAATACGTTCGTTTTGTGAAGACTGAAAAATGATGCGGAAGAGATTCGTGATCTCGTGCAATTTCGACATAGGGAAGTGAGGAACAATGAACGTAACCCTAACTCTCCCACCAAGAAAGACCTGACAGGTGGTTATGGGTCGAGAAAGAAGCGCGCGATGGGCGGCCGGGCGTAAAGAATGAAAACTATCAATTATGGTTGCGATTTTAAGTCACACAATCAAGATTGCAAAAGTGATAACAATGGAGGCGAAGGAGACGCGCGAGAATGAACCGGAAGAAGGTGGAAAACAAGAAACGTTAATTATCAAATAGAAATGAAATGCTTTTTTTCTTTATCTTTTAACAAAAGAAGTCCGTCTCTCCACTTCTGCTCTTTCGATATATCTATTTGCCTATCATTTGTATCATTTGGGTTATTCGGATTGCTGTTCTCATGTTCAGTGTTGTTCGCGTAACATTTCGGTCGATGCAACTTCCGACCTTCTTCAGATGTATCTTGTCGGACCTGGGGATCTCTCTCGAACTCGGGAATCTGTACGGAATTTCGAACGAAGACTTTAAATAGCCCAATAGTGTAGCACGCTCTCATTCCGTCAAACGTAACAAACTTCTTCTTATATTCTTAAAAGCTGCAAGTAATGTCCTAATCATCAAAAAATTAAACAATAAAAAATACAACACTTCTTTTTCACAAACGGTTGAGAAAATCCACGTGGACGAAAATTTTCAAGAAATGAACGATATATATATATATATATATATATATATATATATATATATATATATATATATATATATATATATATATATATTCAGCATGTTCTGGAATGCAGCGACAAAGAAAGTTTTTTTAATGCAAATAAAAAAAAATGTAATAAATTGCGTTGAAGTAGTAAAGGTTGGCTCATTTTTACGATTACACTACGCATTCATTCATATTTTTTGAAATATTTTCTTTTCAGTGCATCTGCATGAATGTAAATATGAAGGTTGATCTCGTCCGATGCCATCATGTAAATGGGAATTCTTCTGCTGCATCCAATCGACAATTGTTAAAGCATTCTTGCTGCGAATTTTCTGCGTTGATTTGATGTTGAGTTTCAATAGGAGCCATATTCAAAGAATGAGTTGTAAAATTCTGTAAACGTTGAAATATGTTTAATGCATTCGTTTTTTTAAACACCTTTTTGATTACATTTATATTTTCCGAATTGAAGAAAAATAGAAGCTAAGTATTAAAATAGCATCATTTTTTTCGTTTTATGATCTATCTATCTATCTATCTAAATGCATTCATTTTTTAAACACGTTTTCGACTACATTTTCCGAACTGAAGCAACATAGAAGCTAGGCATTAAAACAACATTATTTTCTTCATTTACTGGTACAATATATATATATATATATATATATATATATATATATATATATATATATATATATATTACTATAATAATTTTTTACTATATTTTACTATAATAATTTTTTCTTAAATACTTACAGAAGCTAGTCTTTCACCCTTTCGGGAATCATCAACGCAGGGTGACACGAGTACTTACTCAGCAAGGAAGTCATATCTGACTCCTTTAGCAAGAAACAACCTTAGCCGCGAGAAATATCATTGGAATTTAAACATTTATTTTTTAAATATCTTAACGTCTTTCAGAACGATCTAATGATTATAAGATCATTATCTGTGCATGCGAGCTTGAATTACCGACTTCATTTCAACTTCAAAGTGCTCAACGATAAGAACCGAGTTCTTAAATGGGCTAGTGTTTCATCCTTTTCGGGAATCATCAGTGATATATATATATATATAACACCTTTTTGATTACATTTATATTTTCCGAATGGAAGAAAAATAGAAGCTAAGTATTTAAATAGCATCATTTTTTCGTTTTATGATCTATCTATCTATCTATCTATCTATCTATCTATCTATCTATCTATCTATCTATCTCTCTCTATATATATATATATGCATATATATATATATATATATATCTGTGCGTGTGTGTGTGTATTGGGCCGATTTTTATCGACGATTATTATTGATGATTTTAAAAAATTGAAACTTTGCGAAATATTGGAATTAGAAAATATGTACCTACTATCCAATGCCACAAGCGATTCCTTTAGTTAACTTATATTTTTTATTTGATTTTGTCTAAAAATCTTTCACTTCTGGTAGTAATGATAAAATAATCAATATTTATTGATTTTTACGTTTGAGGAAATATATGCACATTTAACATTCGTTTTTACGGTAATCGGGACAAAATTAAAACGTTTATAGTTAAATATTTAGAAAATTATAAAGAATCAGAATCAGTAATTGTATCGGAATTGGAAATTTAGTACGAAATCGATAATTGTATCGGAATCTAGAAAATATGGGAATTACTAATATATATATATATATATATATATATATATATATATATACACACACACACACATACATATATATATATATATATATATATAGATAGATATACAAGTTAGAAAAGCAAGCCAAGGCATATATATATATATACAAGTTAGAAAAGCAAGCCAAGGCATATATATATATATATACAAGTTAGAAAAGCATTTCATCCAAGGCATGAAAATTGTTAAACAAAATGTTTTTACTATAGGCTTTAAAATAAATGTACAAGATTCAATTTGAAATTTATTTATCTTCAAAGTGCACTTTTATAAATTTTACAAAGTAAGGTATAAAAATTTAATTTAAATTGATTCAAAAAATTACCTTGGATTTATTTTATGTAATGTACATTCTGTTGCACTTTAAAAAAATCATTGAAAATTTTATATCTATATCATTAATTGCGAGATGAAAGATAATGTTTTTAAATTGCAATAGAATGTACATTACATAAAATAAATCCAAGGTAATTTTTTGGCGCAAAGATGCGTCGAAGAAAGAAACGCAAAAGAGTTAAGAACGGTTGAGAACAAAGAATGGAAACCGCCGAGACTAAAAAGAATAAAACCAAGCATTATTTAAAAGAAACCTCCGACTTGTTATTTTGTGCATACGGTTCCTTTTGCAGCTACGAGCGACGAAGCTAAGAGGCAGAAAAAAGGTACGCCAACGTTTGGTTATACACACATGCACACACCTACTAAGTTAGACGATAAGACATTACGAACACGGTAATATATAGACACTAGATATATCACGATTACATACATATATACAGACAGAGACACACGCACCCATACATGTCTATCACACACACATACACACATACACACATAGAAATCACGCATATATCACTCCTATGAAAGATACACGTAATGAGATATACACGCCAAAGAGAATATCCCCCCCCCCGCTATACAACATATAACATTATTTTAAATCTAAAATTTCCAATTTCTAGTTTTCATAGTTTGTGTTAACTGTGACGTTGTTCTACTGTGGAAATAATTATATATATCTTACATAGAATGTCTAATATTAATTTGCTCGCCTGGTTAACTTGTTATGTGACATCGCATTAGCGAGTGTAAAATGTTATTTGTTATTTGTGAGATATAATCCTGGGTTCTTAGTAGTTGGATAACTACACCCCTTGTTAAGATGAACTAGGTATGTTCCACAGTCGGACGTCGCTGCGTTTGTTTGATCTGATCTGTGTTACCTAATAAACTTTCTCATATGTGGCTCAGGTGGCAAGGTGCTCACCTCGCAGTCAAGCGACTCGAGTTTTGAACCCTGAGTTCGGATATGTCTTACTGATGAGACTAAAGAAGGGTGAAACTTGAGTCTACTTCATATCTGCGGCTTTCATGGTTTGTTTGAGCTGCGGCGTTGTTTGATCGTTGAAACAATTATATATATATATATATATATATGTATATATTTTACCCTTCAAGCAAGGCATGAAGTCACTTGATGTAAGAAGCTAACAAGAACCAACGATGGTTAACACAAAGACAACTGATTTCTATTGATCGTAGCCTTGAAAATACCAGACCGATAGGTAAGAGGGAAACTGTTAGCATACAGAGATATAAAAAAAACACCTTACAGTTCTCGGAAGTAAGCTACTGGAATAAGAAGCTTTATTACAATGAAGTACTTAAACAATGAATTGGTGGAGACCACTAGGCCAACGAGTCAAACGAGCTGTAGCAAAGGAACCAGGAAAAAAATCAGATAATTCTGAAGACTATGATAGTATTTTTTAAAATACCCAGACAAGCAACATCACGTCTGAGAGGTTGAAAAACAAATCGCAGAGACGCCAAGAACCCTAAAATAAGACAGTGATTCATCAGCCTAAATATGACAACATCACTCCATACATGGTTGGTTAGTGGAGTTGTAGAGACAAAGAATAACCTCACCTGTTAGAAATTTTTTTATAGCGGTAGAGGAACAGCAACAGAAAGAACAATGGATCGAATATGTGAACTCCAAGAAAGATTTGATAAGAAAAAAGGACCAAGCGGTTTTAGTGTCAGTTTTTCATCGAGAGCAGAACCATCAATGAGAATCTCAGGAAGAAAAGAGACATGCCTACGATTGAAAGAAAAAAAAATTGAGTTTTAACAGGATTAAACGAAACAAGCTATCCCTCTGCCTGTTCTACAATTATTTTAATGGTGAATGCTCTGACGAACTGCAAGCACTTGTGCTCCCACGACGTAAATACCTTCGACAAACCCGACAATCAGCTAAATCCCACCCCTACACAGTAGAGATCCCTAGATGCAAGAGAACTTTCTACTTCAGTTGTTTCTTCCCCAGAACCGCTAGACTTTGGAATTCCCTTCCAGGTCCCTGCCTCCCCATCTGTACTGACATGCAAAAGTTCAAGTGTAACATGAACCGACATCTTGCTGCCTAACTCCCTACATAGTACCCAGTAGCTTATGCCCCTGATAGTAGCCTCCTACACTAAAATGGCAATGTGCTTTGTTTGGGGTGAAAATGTAAAAAAAAAAAAAATCCACAACTGAACCTAATCCAACTTCTAGATTAGCTGCACATTACAGCTGATCCGAGGGGGATGAGCGAGAATATAGAATGGTATCGTCAGCATAGAATGTTAATTCTCTGAACAACATTCCCTGGAACAGTATTGATATAGAGAAGAAATAGAGTTAGAACTAGAATAAAACCCTATGGAATAGAATATGGAATACCGGCATTTTTAGGAGAAAAGAATATGGAGACACCACTCAGAGTTATTCGCAAACTTCGATCAGAAAGAAAAGACGTAATAATGGCAAGAACCTCACCAGCAATACCATAACACTGAAGTTTATGTAGAAGATCAGAATACTACACTCTCTCAAACGCATTTGAAATATCAAGAGAAATGGCACTACTTTTTCCTGAATTATCCATAAACCGACAGATTCGCTCAGTTACAACAGTTAAAAATCAGCTGTTAAGCGAAAACAAAGGAAACTATTTTAAACATCACTAAAGAAGCTCAGATCTTCATGAAAATGAACGAACTTGCCTTTAACCAACCTTCCAAAAAATTCATAATAACAGAAAGGAGACTTGGATTAGATTTATAAACAGAATTTTCAAAGATAGAGAAAATGGACGAATCCTTCCAACAAGAAGGAAAAAAGGACTGAGACATTGAATAAATTTAAGAGGACAGAAAAGCATTCACGATCACAACATTTGAGAAGAACAACAGGAATTGACCTAAGGCCGGAGGTCTTAGAGTAGCAAAGACCAGAAAAAAAACCCTATCAACTTTAGGGTGATTATTACGGAATCAACACACTGATCTGTAAAGGTAAAACAAAGAACATCACCAAAATCACCAAGAGAAGAATTATCAGCAAAAAGACAAGCAAAAAGTCTTATGCTCAGGAAATGAGCAACAAATCCAAGAGGCAGACAAAAGGTACGTCAACGTTTGGTTATGCACACATGCACACACGCACTAACTTAGACGATAAGACATTATGAACACGGCTATATATATAGACACTAGACATGTCACGATTACATACATAGATACAGACAAAGAGATGCACGCACTCACACATGTCCATGAATTATCAGCAAAAGGCAAGCAAAAAAGACCAGTCTTATCCTTAGAAAATGATCGACGGAGCAAAGAGGCAGAAAAAAGGTACGTAAACGTAAAACAAAGATAATGAAATAACCTTAGAAAATGTAATAAACCGAAAACTAGATGAGAAATAGAAAACTTGCTACTATTAATAACACTATTGTTGATTTTCCAAAAATTAATAAGAGCCAACATTTAGAGTCATACATCTTTGAGAATAGCTACTCTTAGCTTCAGAGATTGCTATAGTCATTCTGTAGGACTGTCCACAAGCCTCAGAACTATCTTGACGAATACTGATAAAATTAATGGCTGTGATGGGAAATGGCAGAAGCACAAACAGAGAAAAACTAGGGAGGAGAATGAGGTTTGGTTTGAAATTTATGATGATAAATGGTGATGTCAATTCGAACAAGAAGCCAGTTCGTGCCTTTCTTTAGCAGTATTTAGCGACATACCAAAAATAGGACTTCATGGAACGTTCTGAAAGAAGCTGCCAAGCCCGTCCCAATCAGTCTTCATATATTTGACTTCCTATGGAATGGAGGATCAATAGAAGACTATACAGTAAAACCAACCTTTACATCAACAACAGCATTATCAGAAAAATCGAATGGAGGAACAGAGGAAATAGACATGATTCAGGAAAAGAAGTGAGAAAAAGATGAAGAAAAGATAGTTGACGAAAGACATTATCAGGAAAGAGTGTAAGGAAGGTGAACTCTTGGGACAAGTCAGGAGACAGAGAAAAATTAAGACAGATTTAACCAGCAATATCTGTGCGATCAAAATGGGGAAGCCAGTCAGAGTGATGAGCCAAAACCGAAAATACAGATGGAGCTTGACGAATGAAGTCACAATGCATTATAAATACTGCTGAATATACCATCAATAACAGAGCAATCAGAGTCAGTAAGAGTACGATACAAAATGAATAAAATAAAAAATGTGAAGTGCAGCAAAGATAATCCCAGAAACACATAAAAGGATATTCATTAGACTCAAAACTGGCGACACGTACAATAGAAAGATCTTTGCAAAAAGAAAAAAAAATAGCAAGACCATGCAAATGCGTGTAAGAGTCTAAACGAACAAAAGGCAAATGACCCTTCCCATGTAAATCTTTGCTGTCAATCTCAATTAGTCTCACAAAGAGCAAAGAAAGGAAGAAACATTTCCCTGCGAAAGGACTAAATATGAGAAAAGTTTAATCTGAGATCTATGATACTTTAGGAAATAGTAAAGTGTTTGCTGAGTAAAAATGATGATAAAATAAAAAAATCGAAATAAAGATAAAGGTAGAATCAATTCAGAAAAAATAAAACAGCAAAAGACCCCTCGTCCCACACACACACACACACACACACACACACACACACACACACACACACACACACACACACACACACACACACACACACACACATAACCTGTGATTATAAGTTTTACAAGATATTACTGGCAGTAATATTCTATAAGTATTATCCCACCTAAATAAGAATTGCTCGATATACAAGATAGAGTAATGAAAATATATATATATATATATATATATATATATATATATATATATATATATATATATATATATATGAGTTCAAATAGAAAGGCAAAGAACTTCGCCCAACTGTGGCGTGGGCTTTTTCAGTAGAGAAAGCTAAAACTTCTCTTGAAAAAGTCCAAACAACAATTGAATGAAAGGTTAAGGTTTAGGCCCCCCGCTTTCCCATTTTCAACCGGATCAATTGTCGGATTTTTTCAATTGTTATCCAGAGACATGACAGAAAAGAATATACCCCATGGAAACAGCTTATTTCAATAAAGATATTATTTATAGAACAAAAAAAAAATAGTAACAAATTTAATAACTAATACTTAATCTACATTCCTTCTACTGTTTAAATGCTAGGACCCTTCTGGGCATTGATCAGTTGACGAATATCATCTTAAGGAATTTCTTGCCATGTCTGATGCAATAATGCTAAAAGTGCAGGCTTAGATGATGATTTCTTTTTCTTTCTGCGAAGATTCCGATCTAATATGCCCCAAAGGTTTTCAATTGTGTCCATATTCGAGGACTGACTTAGTCATGGAAGTTTATTAATCGCATTTTGACTCAACCAATGTTGGGTCGCTCTAGTAGATTGACAAGGAGTTCCGTCTTCCATAAATAGGAAGTTAACTTGAAAATATTGGTAGGAGTCTTTCATGTAGTATTGAAACATATTTAGCAGAATTTATGTTTCCTTCGCACTCCACCAGGACTGAGCGACTATCACTCCAAATTGCAACTCATACCATAACCCGTAGAGACCGCCATGTTTCAGCATTGGCTGCAGTATTTTTAAGTCAAACTCTTGCTGTGGGAACCCTATATCTATGTCCTTCCACTGTCGAGAAATAATGAAAATCATGACTCATGAGAGAAAATGACATTTGTCCAGAAGGTCATAGGTCTCTCCACCATCTCACGAGACCAATCTTTTCTGCGCTTGATATTGGCAGGACGAAACAATGGTTTCCTTCTCGCAGCCCTACCATAGTAGGCCAGCTTGTGAAGATACCTTTCTTGTCAACCTGATAGATTGCTTAAAAAATAATGCATAATTATTAGCAATGAAATTTTACCGAATAAAGAGTAAGGTGCATATGCATAAATATTATATAAAGTTACAAAATTATATTTAATAGCTTTTTTTTTTTAATAAAGTTTAAATGGAACAAAAGAAATAAGCGACTGGACAAAAATTAAGGAACGATGTAAATAATTGTCATAAACACTTAATTTACGTTGTTAAAACACTCGGTCGAGCTTTTAAGTAAAGTCTATTTATCATTGGACTTTTGTTATTAACTAATTTGACAAATTCTACACGCAAAACGATATCTTTTGAAGAAAAAATGACGCTTATCGCTATAACTGAGAAAAAAAATCAATTTCATAAATTTCTGATATTGTTCGTGTCGCTCATCGTGTAATAATCAGGTACAAGACCATTAAAATGTTAGACGGAAAAGACCATAAAGAACATCGCAAAGAGATAATCGAAACATTGTTAGCATATCTACGAAATACTGCTTTGAAACTTCAGCATAAATTTCCTGTAAATTTAATGAACATAGAGATACGATCTCAAGGAAAACTAGCAAGTTAAAAAATGCAGGATTGTATTCCAGATTTGAAGCGAAACTAACAGGTACGACTGGAGTATGCAAGAGTTGTTTGGACTGACGTACAAGGAAATACAGTTAATTTCAGTGACCATTCCAAGTTTACTATATCTGTTTGTGATAGTAAATCTTATGCATGCCGTGAAAGACTAGCCTCTCCCTCTTAGATAAAGTAAAAAAAAAAAAAAGAGTTGTCAATCTAATCGGTTCCGGTTTATCATCTAAACTCCAGCCCCTGTCCCATCACCGCAATGTTGCATCATTGTATCTATTTTACCAATATTTTAATGGAATGTGTTCTGATGAACTTGTTTCCCTTGTACCCCCTCGACGTACATATCTCCGACAACCCCGCTTAGCAATAAGATCTCACCTCTTTCACTGTTGATGTCCCTAAATTCCAGAAAGCTTTCTATTCTAATAGTTTCTTCCCTCGAACAGCTAGACTTTGGAATTCCCTTCCTGCTGCCTACTTCCCTGGCCATACTGATCTGCAGAAGTTTAAATGTAACATAAAGAAATATCTTGTTAATCTTTCCTAGACATTGCCTTAAATAGTAGCCGCTTATGTCCAAGTGGCGATATGCCTTGTAAAGGGTGAACATAAGTGCCAAAAAAAAAAGAAAGAACAGATGGGAGACTGTCTTCTCAAGGTATCAAGAAACCGTTAAGTTTGGTGGCGGCATTGTGATGGAGTGGTGAATGATTTAATCCCGCAGGCGTTATCATCCGCATACATCGAAATATCAGTGCTGAGATGTACAAAAAGCCCCTTCAGCATCAGATGGTACCAATATTACACCATATTCTGTATGAATGTCCTATTTTTATGCAGGACAATGCAACTTGCCAAAAGGCCCAGAAGATTATGACTTCATTTGAAGAAGAAAGACTCGCTATATGAATAAAGTTGCCGGCCGAGAGCACCGATCTGAATCCAATAACAAAATGTTTGAAATATAATTGAAGGATGGTCTCAGAAAAGAAATCCGAAAACCGACTGTCATAGAGAAGAGTTACTGAGAGACGAATGGGGGGGGGGGCGAATTACTGCTGATTATTTGCAAGAAATTAATTAGATCATATGCTCGACAATGCAGAGAAGTAATTGAAGTTAGAACATGGTTAAATTTTAGTAATATTTTATTTAAGTATTAACAAGATCGTCCCTTAACTTTTGTCCTGTAGTTTATTTCCTTTGTTTTATTTAATTTTTATTATCAAAACAAAACAATTCATTAAACTTTTCTTATTTTATACACTATTTATGCGTTACACCTTAATCTTTATTCGGTAAAAATGTCATTGCTAATCAGACATTACTTTCTAAATAATACATATATTTATACCTTTGTTGTTTCCGCCTCTTAAATTATGGCCGTAACTATATATATATATATATATATATATATATATATATATATATATATATGTATATATATATATATACATACACACATATATATATATATACATATATATATGTGTGTATATATATATATATATATATATATACATATATATTAAAACAGAGAAACAGTACTGTGTGGATGACTATAATGCTCCCTATCTTATATCATATTGGGAGGTGATATACAAATCACTTTGTGTAAACAAAAAGAGCTTAGGTATTTAGACAATGTTCAAACATTGTTAATTCACTGCCCGCATAGCAGCAGCCGAATATCGCAACAGTTAGAAACTCCGACTATCATATGGGCAATCGGGTTTCTAAAGGTAATTGCTTGTCTAGCCGCATTAATGAGCTGTGAAACAGCGAAACAGTACTGTATGTGGATGACTATATATATATATATATATATATATATATATATATATATATATATATATATTGTTACAGCCATAATATAAGAGACAGTACCAACGAAGGCATAAATATAATATTAAAAATATTTAAAACTCAAACTTGTGAGACATCGACTTGGGTTATAGCTGGTTGGATGACCGCGTCCCTTCTTTGAGACGAAGTAGGTCACATTGTGAAAATTCTATCTATCTATCTATCTATCTATCTATCTATCTATCTATCTATCTATAAAAGTGAACGTGTCTGTGTGTCTGTGTACATTTCCTTACGCAATAACTCTGTACATTTTTATTCTACAGACTCGAAATTTGATATACAGGGTACTGAGATTTGAGAAAATCTTTGTGATCGGTTTTCGGCCAGAAATTTGGCTGTTAAGGGCTCAAAGTTTAACGATTTGACCTTAGATATCTCTACCAAACTCTTCCCACAATTTTGGTCTAGACACTTGAAATTTTAGATATAGGTTCCTTGGACATGGATCTGACTTAACAACTTGATTTGAACCCAAAACAATAAATGTTAAAGGGTCATAATAGGGGTCAAATCTAAAAGAAACTGACCTTATATTTCTCAGCATACACCTCCAAACACCCGGGCAACGCCAGGTCGAAATGCTAGTATATCTATAAAAGTGAACGTGTCTGTGTGTCTGTCTGTCTGTGTCTCTGTGTACATTTTCCTACGCAATAACTCTGTCAATTTTAAGTCTACAGACTCGAAATTTAATATATAGGGTACTGAGATTTGGAAAAAAATCGATGTGATCGGTTTTTGGCCGGAAATTTGGCGATTAAGGGTCAAAGTTCAACGATTTGACTTTTGAGCACTCTACCAAACCCCTCTGACAATTTTTGGTCTAAACACTTTAAATTTTAGATATAGGTTCCCTGGACATGGATCTAACTTAATAACTTGATTTGAGCCAAAAACAATAAATGTTAAGGGGTCATAATAGAGGTCAAAGCTAAAAAACCGCTTTCTTTTGCTCAACATACACCTCCAAATACCCTGGCAACGCCAGGTACCCATGCTAGTATATATATATATATATATATATATATATATATATATATATATATATATATATGAGAATGCAGTTTAAAAACCCGAAAAAAAAAGCAACTAAATTTAACCTACCATAGACTTGGTACTTGCATCAACTGAAAATCTAAAATGTCTCCAATTACAGAAAAAAATTTA
>NC_136483.1:98845617-98853117 GCF_053919585.1 Euprymna scolopes | reverse complement strand
AGCTAACTGCTCCAGATATAAACTGAAGATAACATCTAAGATTGTAACTATTCATGTGGTTTACCTGCAAAGAACTATGCATATTGTTTTTTTGTCACCCCCCACACAAAGCAACCCCAGCGGGACTTTTTATGATTAGGTATTCATTTTTCTAAAGAATAGAATATCTTTTTGGGTGGCTTTGCTGGTCAGAGATATTTTCACTCCCTAACGTCCCCACCCATCCATCTTTCGCGTGTCCAACATGCCCTGTCACATCAAATATATTAGCGTTGATTTTATCTGTCGGGCCTTTCGGCTTGTGTGGTAAAAAACTAAAATAAATGATGTTAGGCTGTGTAAGGTGTTAACTTTGGTAAAATATTTTCCGTTCCTTCTTTCATCGGATTATTTAAATCATCGATATTTACCGAAGACATTTCGATATAAAACCTATCTAAGAAGACTGTCAGATGCATGAAGTACATTTGTGTGACCTTCCATAAAAAATCGGCCCAGCCGTTTTAGAGTTCATAGGGAATAAATTCACACACAAGCACAGATAAAGTTCCTTTTATATAATAGATAGATAGATAGCTACGAATTAATTCTCATGAGAAGATCTTCATGCCACACCTTGTCAAAGAGTTTTGATATTTCAAGCGCTACTACTATTCTAGCGTCACTAGTATTGTGCAATGTTAGACTATTGCAATTAGGTTGGTGCAAAAATAATGTCATTTGCTTTTACTCGAAGTTGAACGTAAAAAAAACGACATTATTTTTGCACAAACCTAATAGATTGATTAATGATTCGAAGATTTTACTGAAGAGTGGAAGGATAATTTTGCGTGTTAGTTCTTTCACCAAAATTCTTGAAACGACGGCGGATAATTTTCAACTCTCAGGGAAACAAGATTTAGCAAGGCATTTGTTGCAGAGTTTGGAGGAGATGTTCAGCAGTCTTTTTATGACCATAACAAAGTTAAGGTCAGGCCCAAATGCCTTGGAGATGTCAACAGTTTTTATTATGATATCTTGAACTTGGAAAGAAGTAATGATCAGAGTATCTAGTGTGGCTTCAGTCCGCAATAGGAAGTTTGGGATGGAATGATTTGTAAGCTGCAAGGTAGAGTTCAAGACGAACCGTTAGGGCAAAGAGTTCTGACTTACTAGCTCTCACGCAGGCGACATCATCGTGGTTAGATAGCGGGGAATTTTTTATTACTACTTATTCAACACACTATTATACATTTTCTGAAAATTGCGAGTTCAAAATTTTTGCGACTCATTGCTTTTTCTAGTCGTCTCGGTAACTCTACTCGTAACTACAGCTATTACACTTTAACTATGTTTTAATAGTGTTAGGAAGTTTGGTCTATTTGCATTAGCTTTGTGGTGGTTGAATCGGTGGAAAGTTTACCACCCATTCGCAATGCACAGGTCGAAATAAACCATTGTAGAGGGTGGGGCGTGCAATAGAATTTCCGCGTAGTGATACTGTTGTATATTGGGTTATATTTGACAGGAGGTGATATATTAAAATGTGTCATGTGTCATCTAGTGGATGTAAGATATTGTTCTTTTAACAGACAGATAATAAACGTATAAATCGTATGTATGTTGTTTAGCTAGGAAGACATGATATTGACGTGTAAACCGAGTGATGTTGTATCAGACTTATCACACGGGATGTTTTTACAGTTCATATGTAAGAAGAATAATATATGCTGCATACCTTTTTCTTGAAGAGTTCTCTGTATCTCCCCCCCGCTCCGTGACGAACCATGAAGCGATCAGCACCATCCAATTGAGACATCTGTTCTTATTTGTGAAACCATAAAGCAACTGTTTATATTTTTATAATATAAATTTATTACAGTTGTCTCAAATGGTTTTCACAGGATCTGCAGTTCGTCTACATGTTCTATTCTTACAGCTCGCTCCCTAGCTGTCTGTTCACCCCTGTCTAGACGTCTGTCCACTCTGGTGGTCAAAACTCAACTCTCCGAATCTATCCAAAAACTAATTACATCACGTGTTCTCTTACGTCACCTAATTACGTGTCTCAGTCCAACCTAATGTCCACATCTAGTTATTTGTTTATTCAAAACCAAAAATAATGTTTACATCTATTTTCTATTTTAACATTCCTTTTGCGATTCACACGTCAATCATTTTTTCCCCAATTTAATTGTTTATTCTTCTAATAATAATAACTGATCCAGCGACCATCCGTCGCACAAATCAATTAATAATAATACAATAACAATAATAATAATGTTTTGACCCTTGAACCCGCTTGCCACAGTTAACAGATACTACGCTATGATCACAGCCTAAAAGAGTCATAACATTACAATACGCGATATAACGCCCAATTCGTACTCTCATGGACACGGAAAGAAAAATTGATTCCATGGGGAATCTCTGTGATTGCTGATAAATTTCCAATCAGTCCGTTTGTAGTACCTAGCAGTTTTGATCAAAGACGATTGAGCTTGGGTTTAACTTTAGGGTGATATCAATGATTAACACACATTGATCAGCATTCCTATGTGGGTTATGAGCATCCTTCAAACAGGTCAAGACTTGATCAGGAAGTAAGGTTTGCTGCTTTTCATGATCCGGGAAGCGAATTGGAGAATGAAAAAAAAAAGATAAATGGAGAAACTATGCGTGCTGTTACCAGTGCATTCGTATAGTGCGAGAAACCAAGCCAATCTTTGTGATATACATGAAAATTTCCAAAGACCTGTTTTTGTGCGCTCGGATCTAAAATAAGTGCTGCATCGATACAATAAAAAGAAGAACGGCAGAGGCAGCAAGCGTAACAAACCCTGTTTTATAAGCTTAATCTACGGCACATGTCAACTCTATGTTCTCTAGTCAAGTGTTTGGTGTCACGAAAATAAACTCCCAGTTTATGTATGTGCTTGTTTGAGTCTTACAGTAGAGTGGGAGGCATACAGTCATGTCAAAGCAATTAGAGAAGATTGAAGAGTGTAGGTCCGTTTCACTTCGTGATAGGATATCTGAGGAGTTTATGAGAATAAATGATTACATAATTGTGATTAGTCCTAAGCACTCGGATATTTGATAAAAAAAGAAGGCATCAAAGAACGCGATTTGAATAACATTTTTTTTTGGATACTTAATCGTTTCTCTTTTTGGCGTCATAGTTATTTATATTGTAAATAGGGTGGGTTGGACAAAGTGGCTGATAGATATATAAAGTGTGTTTTTTTTAGAGGTGGCGAATTTTAAATTCAAAATAAATCACATAAAAAACTGATCGTACGAATATATGGCCTATCCCAAAGATTGATTTTTTTGCATTTATAAGTTAAATACGATTTCGAGCATATTGTATATGGTGTAATCAAGAGGTCCACTGTTCACAAAACCTTACGTATTAAATTAGGCTATATGTCGGTAATAAAGCGTCTTCCAAATGGTCTATCATGTCTGGTATATCAGCCTAGACATCGGACTTTACATATCTCAAAAAGAAAATAATCTAATGCGGTTAAATCACAGGGGCAAGGTGGCTAATTGACAGGTACATTTCGTGAAATCATTCGATCAGCAAAAAAATAAAAAATAAAAATAAATTTGCACAATTTGCAAACGCTGCTCAGGTGTCAGTTTTATAACTAATAGTCTCCTAATCTTCTATAATATAAATCTCACGTTACTATTTAAATGTATGTATGTATGTATGTATGTATGTATGTATGTATGTATGTATGTATGTTTGCCTAAAACTTTCGATAGAGGCTAAGAATTTTCACGAGATCAGAATCGTTCCGAAGCTTGACCCTTCGGACGACAAAGATCGAAAATTGGCTAAAAACATTTATTCTTTCACCCTCAACTGGGCACTTTTCTACAGGGAGCGGTCGCTTTTTTCGCCGATAGTTTTGAAAGTTATTCCCTCTTTTCGATTGACTAGCCATAATTTAAACATTCGTCACTTCCGGTTTGGCGATGGACGCAATAGCAAAGATGCCATTTTTTTCACGTTTTTCTCCTCCTTCGCGGTACGGGTTCGAGCTTGCCTGCATACTACCATATTTTGTTTTGTACAATACACATCTCCAAAAACCTGGGCAACGCCGGACCCTCAGGCTAGTCTGTAATAAAAGAAAATAGAGTTATCTATTTAAAATTCACCGCCTTTAAAACACCCTATATAATGAAAGAGATGGTGGGGCGACCTTCATTGCTCTAGGAAAGAAGGCCAATCATTGGATGTTTTTGAGTACTCCATGTGATGGTGCCTTCATGCCTAGTAATAAACAAAGAAATGCAATAGCCGAGCAATATTTAGAGCCTATATACTCATGAAACAATGTAAGATTGCAAATCGGCTATTTTGTTCACGTATACAGTTCCAGGAAGGTTGTTGGCCTTGATTAAGGAGGGCCTCCCTCATCAATTTTTTCGGTACCATGGTGTACAAGTCAATTCTACAGATTCGTATTAAAGTTTCCTATTTTTGATATGGACGATCTGACCAGATTTACAAGTCCATCATACCGAGAGGGTAATTCCACGCCTGGGTAAACAACCAGGTATTTCTGCGACTCCGCCTGGATATATAAGAAATATGAGTTTTGACTTAGACTTTTTAAAAATATTTTCCAAAAATATAGGTTTCTTTTTCATCATTGGTATATGTATGGATGTATGTATATATGTATTCATGTATGTATGTATGTATGCATGTATGTACATATTTATGCATGTATGCATGTATGTATGTATGCATGCATGTATGTATGCATGTATGTATGTACGCATGTATGTATGCATATATGTATGTACGCACGTATGTATGCTTGTATGCATGTATGTATGCATGTATGTATGTATGCATGTATGTATGTCTAAAACTTTCAACAAAGGCTACGGATTTTCACGAGATCAGAATCGTTCTGAAGAGTCGACCCTTCGGACGACAAAGATCGAAAATTGGCAAAAAACGTTTATTCCTTCACCCTCAACTGGGCAATTTTCTACACGAAAGTGTCGCCTTTTTCGCCGATAGTTTTGAAAGGCATCGCCTCTTTTCAATTGACTAACCTTAATTTAAACCTTCTTCATATGGGAAAGCCAGTTGGGAAAATTTAAAGCATGATTTTATTATTATTAATGTTATTATTATTATTATTATTATTTTATTATTATTATTATTTTCTTTTTTATTTTCATAGTAATTACACGATTTTTATTAGAGTATCGTCTAAAACTACGATGTTTCAAGTCTTTTGACGAGTTTCAATAATGAAAAAACACACTTTGGGGGAAAATAAGCCATTTTTAACTAATTAGAGTCAGGAAATATCATAAAATAAAAATAGATAAAAAAAAAGTTAAAAAAAAAAACAAGATAGTTTTGTAAGGAGGAAATTCAGAGGAAAATCGAAAGAAAAAGTGAGAAATAAAGCAGGGTTATCAAGTACATTTTAAGTTTGATATCAAAAAAGTCAATTTGCGAATTAAATTGAAATTTTAAAACACTTAGTGGAAAAGGCTTTAAGGCAGGAATAAAAATAGGTTAACAGTTCGCAACAGGAAAATATTAAGAAAATAAATGCTCATGCAAAACTTGGCTAATTTGTTTTAAAGAGTCAGAGGGAAAAATGAACAATACATAGAACGACATGAGGGTTATCAAGTCTTTTTATTTGTTCTGCCATCTTGTTTTGCTTTTGTTCTGCTATACACAATGACAAACAGACGATCGTACGTGTCATCCAACATTACGTCAAGCTAACGCTTTCCGGCATAATCTAGAAATAGTATATATATATATATATATATATATATATATATATATATATATATATATATATATATATATACATATGTCAGGTCATGTCATATGCTACTGGTACCATGTAACCCAGTACTACCTGCCTCATGGTCGGGTCACCGGCGATAAATTGGTTCCCCCACAAGACTTGTTTGGTGAGAAGGGCGGCTAGTCTCATTGACGGTTTAATAAACGACCTTCTAAAGGGCTAATGAACCCCCTTTCCGGGGTCAACGGCCAACTAGCACCATGTGTGTTTGTGTGTATGTATGTGTGTATTGGGGTGGAGAGGGCTCCCGTAAGCCCTGGTGAAGGCAGTATTCCTATGAGAAGAAAATCTCTGATTTAAAAAAACCATAAAGCGGAAGACAAGTACCCGCATTAAGCTGGTTTGCAGTTTAACTTATTGCTGGCTATCTTGCTCTTTCTTGTTACTGGATCTCAACATTTTGAACAGAGAGAGAGAGAGAGAGAGAGAGAGAGAGAGAGAGAGAGAGAGAGAGAGAGAGAGAGAGAGAGAGAGATTAAGCTGTCGTACAAAGCTAAGACTCTGTAACATCATCTGTGAATAGATACTCTCTCAGGCACTTGTCTATAAAAATAGTCCTGTGGCGATGGAAAAGTTGTGACGCGTGGAGGCTTGAAATGCTGGAAGCATGTGATAATTGATCTCAATGACCGTCTCAGTGTCATGCCTGCTTGAGCGTGTGAATTCATCGGTAGGACTAAAAAAAAAAGTCCTTTTTGGGCTCATGGACTTTAAGTGTCTGAGGGAGTGGCACTCGTCTGACAAGACGTTGCAATCATCATCCTATGTGTGTGTGTGTGTGTGTGTATATATATATTATAAATTATAAATAAGTATTTTATTCTCAGAGACACTAGTGTTTCATGCTTTCGCAATCATCAGTGTAGCAAGTGACGATTACTGCTGATTGCAGGATACGAACCCCGCCACAAAACTAACTTTGACTTCATTAGCAAGGAACGTTACTCCTGGGCCACTGTCAACCGCCACGAGGATTATTATTATTTAATGTATTTATTTCAGCATTATTGTATCTGTAGGTAATTCCTTAAGTTTAAACGTCATTCAGAAACCTCGTGAAACGTAAAAGAAAAAAAATCATGCTTGGCTAAGCTAGTTCTCCTCCTGCTTTTTTCTTTAGTATATAATTTTTAGAACTCGTTGATGTAGTACGACTTACGAGTTTAAATGATGTGAACGAAACCATTTCAGGGTTAGTTCCTTTTTTCCCAGCAACATAACAAGGAGGAAATGCCTACTTATAGTAAGGTTAAATTGTTTTTATTATTATTATTATTATTTTTATTTATTATTATTATTATTATTATTATTATTATTATTATTATTATTATTATTATTATTTAATATACTTATTTCAGCATTATTGTATCTGTACGTAATTCTTTAAGTTCAAACATCATTCAGAAACCCCGGAAAACGTAAAAGAAAAAAAAAAAAAAAACGTAAACGTAAAAGAAAAAAAAAATCAACATTTATAAAGCCAAATACAGGCGCAACCTCATTAAGGCGATCTAAGGTAATCAGGCGGGCGATATCACGTACAGACAGCCGACCGCCATTTATTTCCCAGACAGTGTTCAACTTAAAAAGTCGAAATATATATATATATATATATATATATATATATATATATATATATATATATATATAT
>NC_136483.1:98830617-98843117 GCF_053919585.1 Euprymna scolopes | reverse complement strand
ATTAACTATCAAAACAATGAACTGGTGGCGACCATTAAACTAATAAATTAAACTAGGTCTACAGCACGTATAATTTATTTAATATCTTAAATTAAAAATGATCACTTTTTACGACGTGACCCAGCATCGTTTAACCCCTAAAAAAAAAATTAAGACCTACTTGTTTGGGGCCTATACGTTTAAACAGTCTTTATGAATAATATGAAAGAAGAAATTTTGAACAAAAAAGATATTAACATTTTAGTGGGGGGGGGATCACTTTTCTCTAAAAATTTAACGTAAAATAGGCTCCCACCTTTTGGCCACAAAGCGTCCAAACGAGACATGTCATCTCTAGCATTTTTTAAAGTTTGGCGATCGAAGGGGAGGGCAACATATGACAAAAACAATTAAAAAAAACATTTTTATTTGTGATGAGGGCGGGAATTACCTTTGAAACATAAAATAATGATAAATTTAATTATTTTTTATGAGACCATTCTGTACTTTAACCTAACAATTTTATAAACAAAACGAACCCCAAAATATGACAAATTCAATTGTTTGTGTGGTGGTGGGGGAGGAGGAGGATTACATTAGAAATATAAAATGACGAAAAATTTAATTTAATTGTTTTTGGAATTAATTTTTGGTAGATTTTTTTTTTTTTGAGATCGCTGCTATTTTTAATGAGACAAAAGTTGTAATGATTTATTTTTAATATTTCTTTTTTTTGGGGGGGGGGGGAGTTTCCTTTCCAGTGCTAAATATCTGGAGAATAGTTTCTTCTCTTTGTAGCCCTTCTGTCGAAATATCAGGTAGAGAGGGTATCACGTACTTCTTTTTTTGGGCGATTACATTTACATGCTTTCGTCCGTTTTTTCTTTCATTTTTGTTGTGGGGCATCCACGTTGCCCATGATGAAAATGATTAGTATACAGGTGTGTTTCAAACGGAACTTCAGGTCCACCCAGGCAACGCCAGGTACCCATGCTAATTTATTTATAAAGAAAATACTACTTTCTTCTATATGGGTCGTTGAATTGCATTCATCTACAAAAGATATAGCTAATTTGCATATTCTTTTAAATATTCATTTTAATTAATTCCATCTTAGTTTTTTCGATTTTCTTATGGGGTGATCATCTTTCGGCAACTATTAAATGTAATTATATTCATGCAGATATTCTACAAGATTTATATTTGCGTAATATTTGCATAAAAAGTTCATAGTAACCTCAAACCTCTTTTTATATATTTATGTACATATATATTTGTTTATGTATATATATATTTGTTTAAAAATTTTTTCTTACACAGCTGAAACTTAATATATAGGGAATTCGAACCCATGCGAAGCTTTATATTTGGGTTTTAGCCGGGGAAAATCGGTGAAAAAGTGTGAAAATTAAAAAAAAAAAAATGAAATTTGTCAGGTTAAGGCCAAACGACGGCATTACGAATATGCATGCGTAACGTAATAGCTATTAGTTCATGTTTCAATTTTTAGCCTTGAAGCAAACATGTCTTCAAATCTCAGGCATTAACGTCAAAGGAAAAAGTAAATCGTAAGCTAAACGTTTTGGTTTCGATTCTCGGTGGTGGCGCACGAGTAATTAAAAAAATAACACTTTATTAAATCATTACTATAACTTGGGTCCAATATAATATAATTAAAAAAATACGAAATCTGTATTAATCAAAATATCATATTTAAACGTATTTTACGACCGGGCAATGCCTGGCAGCCTGATCGCTTCGACCAAATTATTAAACCCGCCTTATTCTGTCAAACATGCACTCCCCATACGCCAAGGACGAATAAAAATGACAATGTATCAACACTAACCAAGGAATACCCACGGAATCATATAACAAGGAATATACGAGACAAACGCGGAAACACTAAATCGAACCTTGGAACGAACTAAACCCCAATCGTTTCATCATCCTTTTTTAGGACAGAGGTAATGTCTCTTTCCTACATATCTCTTGATAAAACAAGCTCTCGTTGTGAATTTGCAAACCTTTCTCACTACGATTAATAACGCAATTCACTGAAATGCCACACAGGAAAAAATAAATTTCTCGTTATAAACGAGCATAAATATATTTTGTTGTTTATATCTTGCTTGTCACTGGTCCTTGCATTCAGGAAATTCAGGACTATTGATTTCTGCAGACATTTTCATGTCCTAGAGATTTGTATCCTCCAGGATATTGTCTACCGAACTCTCTGCTCTGCTGGCTAAACCCATATACACATTAGTCCTTTGTACCTCACTTTTGTATGCATGTACCCTAGTTATTCAACTCTGTTCTCATTTGATGAAATTCCAGTTTAGTTATTTATTTTATCATTTTTTTAAAATTTTATTTTACTCTTCATTCTTTATCCCTTAATTTTATTTTATTTGTTATTTTTAATTTTATTTTCATTGTTTATCTTTTAACTTTATTTATCTTTTCACTATTATTATTATTATTATTATTATTATTATTATTATTATTATTATTATTATAAGTAGTAGTAGTAATAGTAGTAGTAGTATATTTACCCCCTATTATCTCTCCACGCTAATCGTCCACATTCTAATTATTTTTGTCTTTTATCCACCTCTATATACTTTGACACCCTATCTTTATACCTCTGCCTTATACCCTAATCTCCTCCCTGTACATCTAATAACAAGACAACACTAGGATTATTACTATATATTATCTAATATGTATTTGTATTTATATATAGTTCTAATATTATTATAGGGATAAACAATTGTTTACTATGAAAAACTATTTCGAGGTTTTAAAAACAAATCAGTATTTTATATCATGGCACCCCAACAGTGTTAATCAAAAACCACACTACTGAAAATAAGAACAGAAATGTCCCGGATATTGGATCTAGTTTTGTTCAAAATTATTTTTTTTACTCACCTATTTATCTCACTAAAACTGTCTTAATTGTATTGTCCATCATTGTCTGCTGATCTCTCTCTCTCTCTACTCTCTCTCTCTCTCTCCATTTTATACAATCTCTCTCTTTCCCTGTTTATCTATCTATCTATCTATCTATCTATCTATCTATCTATCTAGTTATCTATTTATCGATCGATCGATCTATCTATTTCAACCTCTTGGGACCATTGTCCACATTTCAAACCTCTATTCATTTCAACTCCCCATCTCAATTTACGTCATCTTTCTCACCTGTCAACTTGTCCTTTCTATATTCTCTCCTTTTTGCACACACACGCAACAATCGCTATAACCGCAACGCTAACCCTAACTACCCATCCACACACAAAATATATTATCTAAACTTTCTTGAAAAAAAAAAAAAAACAGACATTTTTCCAATCAATGTACGCTCCCAATTCGAAGGCCTCCGGCTGACGAGTGTCATTTTCTCGAGTCTCCGTGTCAGTAATAACTTATTGGAACTTTATTAAACTCGTCCCAAACTTTTGGCTAAAACACAATTTAAGAGGCAGGAAAAGAAGTGAGGGATACAATATAAGAATGTGCATGTGTTGTGGAAAAAATAAAAAATGGCCGTCTCTGACAAGAACAACAATAGTCATTAGTTGACACGTCAAAAAAGCAAAAAGCCATTCTTTTGATATCAGCGGCAACTTATTCATATTTATCAAACCTATTTCTGTCTAATTCTCTGCCTCGCTCTCTGCCTTTCAATGTCTGTCTCTCCCTGTCTATGTCGTTGTTTGTCTGTCTGCCTGTATCTCTCTATATATACATATATAGATAGATATATACATATATATATACACATATACATATATATAAATATATATATATATAAATATATATATATATACATATATATATTTATATTTATATATATACATACATATATACATATATATATACACACACACACACACACATATATATATATATATATATATATATATATATATATATATATAGACATTGTAGTGTTGTAAATGAATGAAGACGTAAAAAAAACTCTTACCAATGCTTTATTGAACAAAATGCACAGCTACTAAAGCAAGAGAGAAAGAACTCAGTTTTTTCAAAAAAAAGGAACGCGTGCAAAGTTATGTGGCAAGAAACTGAATTTGCATATCTAATACTTTTTTTAACAGTAAGAACAAAACAATTTGCATTCGCGTTTCCTTTAAATGAAAATATAACAATCTCCCCCACTTGTAAAAGAGATTGTAACTATATATATATATATATATATATATATATATATATATATATATATATATATATATATATATATATATATATATATATGTGTGTGTGTGTGTGTGTTAGTTCGCTATTCGAAGGACTGGTGGTCCTCTGGGAAGTTTGGTTCGCAGGGCTCTGACTATTATAGTCAAATACATATTCTGTATTAGGTGTAGTACTAACGGGACTTGTTTCGGTCAGCTGGGTCATGTCTGCATTTTCAATGTCGGGTTGAATACTTTTAGCAGGATTTTGAGGTCTATCAGAGCGTGGAAAGCAAGCTAGATGTCTCAGCGCTACTGAACCTTCCCGGCCATTATTATTATGCCGTATTCTTGCATGTGTAGGGTTAGCTTCGAGGAGATCCACTACATCAACAATCGAGTCATATTTGCTCCTGTTACCAAACCATTTTAATAATACCTCCCCAGGGTAACAGAGCCAAACAGGTAAAGCAGTACCAGTAGAAGAGCGCCTTTCAAAGTTGAACATCCGTTCGTGAGGAGTTGCATTTGTAGTAGTGCACAGCAGGGAGCGAATAGCATCTAAAACATCCTCTAGAACATCCTGCCAAGCGCTAAGGAGTAATCATCTAGATTCCAGAGCTAATAACAGGGTGTTCCAAATAATGCCGTTGTAGCCCTAGTATTGACTGTTGTCTCTTGGGTTGTATGCAGTAGTGTTGCTGGATCCAATTCCAAGTCGCGTCCAAAAATTTTTGAATTCTTCCGACATAAACGAAATTCCTCGATCGGAATGGATAAATGAGGGGAGTCCGAATATGGAGAAAATATTTGTCAGGCACTGGATTGCGGTTTGCGAAAAACAATCGCAATAAGGGAAAGTAAAAGGAAATCGACTGTATTCATCGACGACAGTAAATATGTAACGATATCCTGTCGAAGATACCGGGACACGTGCTTTGTAGTCTATGGAAATGCGCTGAAAGGGAGCAGTAGAACGGATCAGTGTATTATTAGTAGAATCGAAGAATTGAGGTTTTATTTTGGCACAAATCGTACATTCAGATGTCAAACGCCGGACTTCATCAATTGAATATGGCATATTTCGTGATCTTACAAAATGCCAAAAGCGCTGTATTCCAGGATGTATTAATGAATTGTGTAGTAAGTTTAGTTTCTCTAAGGAAGAAGCAGCAGCACCACATACTCTCGATAATGCATCGGCAACGATGTTTTCACTTCCAGGAAGGTGCTTTATGTCGTATGACAACGGGAGAAATTCCATTTTCCACCGTATAATTTTATCATTTAAAATTTTTCCTCGGTTAGCTGGGTTAAACATAAAAGACACGGCTTGCTAGTCTGTTGCAATAGTAAAGTGCTTCCCAGTAAGAAAATCCCTCCATTTTCGGACGCACTCGACTAAGCCTCTTTCTCGACTATGTGAAGTCGTATTTTAGATGGGTTTAGTGATCGAGAAAAGAACGCTACAGGCCTCTCAGCCTGTAAGAGAATGCCTCCGATAGCCTTTTCTGAGGCATCGGTTTCAATAGTAAATGGTAATTCATCATCGACAACTTTTACAGACGATTCAGCAACGTTTTCCTTAAGTTTTTAAAAGGAATTCATAACTATAGGAGGCATGGGGAATTATTTATTTTCGACCAGTGGACGAATTTTGTATGAATACTTAGGTATCCATTCCGCGTACTACGAAAACATACCAAGACACCTCTTTAACTAATCTGAATCGGAAGGAGAAGGCGTCTGTAAGAGAGGTTTCAAACGCTCAGGATCTGATTGCATAGTCCCGTTACAAATTTGGTACCCAAGCAAATGGATGGAATGAAGTGAAAACTTTGATTTTTCTCGGTTTATTTCGAGGTTATATGTCGAGGCAGCCTTTAAAAACACTACAAATTAACATAACGTTCCTCTTGAGTTTTCCCGCAAATAGTATATAATCTATACTATATATACTATACTAATATATGAAAAAGTTCCAGGGAATTTGTTGTCAGAAATGAAAGAATTCGTAAACCGTTAACAAGCAGAAACCCCATTAGTGACATCAATGGGTATTCGTTTGAATTGGTACAAACGATTTCCAGATTAAAAGGCTGTGTAGGGCCAATCTTCTGGACAAATTTCAATCTGGTAGTACGCTTTGGATATGTCAATTGCACTAAATATACGATATTGGGCTATTTGGTTCACGAGATTTTCAATCCGAGGCAAAGGGCATGCATAAAGTAAGGTAAAACGGTTTATAGTTTGGGAGAAATCAACTACTAATCGTTTCTTTTTATTAGGCGATGAAGTCACAACAACCTGCAATGGTGAATAACTTGTTTCAATTACATCATCCTCAAGTAGTTGTAGAATTTCCTTTTCAATGAATCGAGCATCCTTCGCACAGTAATTTCGGGATTTAGTAGCAATACGTTTGCAGTCAGGAGTTAAGTTTCGAACCAATTTCACAGGGGCACAGCTCATCTTGGTTAGGGCGCAGATTTTTAGAATATCCTGAAGTCCACCAAAAGAAATAGTGATACCCTGATGTAGTTTTAAAAAAGGCACTCCGAGTATAATATCCATATAGGAATAAGGAAGCACTGTAAAGTCAATTTCTTTATACTCGCAACCATTGAAGGAAATATTCTCAGTGCAATATCCCGATAGTTTGAGATAAATGGCGGATGATGCCATAGAAATTACGGAATTACGTTTTGAAGTAGACAGCTTCATTGTTTTAACAATGCGAGCACTGATAAAGTTATCAGAACTGCCGGTGTCTATGAGGGCAGTTGATTTTTTTGCCTCTTAATTCAACAATTTTAGTAATGGGAGGGCATCTATCACCACCTTTAGCATGGGCTGCCATAATAGAAGAAATAGAACGTAAAGGTGTCGGTATGGTAGAATGGCAAACTTGGGAGAAATGATCGAGTTTACCACAGTTTCAACGTACCTTATCGCGGACAGGACAATGACGGCGATCATCCTTAAAGTGACGTCTTCCTCCACAGTTGTAACACTCCATACGAGAACCAGTAGAATCAGAAATTTAAGTAATAGTGGTGGCCTCCTCGGCAGGATCAGTAGACACATTGTTAATTCTAGTAGTAGTTGTAGTAGCAGCGGCTGCTCCAATCCGGGAAGCGTATGATTCAGCGCGAAAGTGAGCTTGTTCTAAAGCCCTAGCACATTGAGTAGCCTCTTTGAGAGTTAGCGTATCAGTTTCAAGTAGTCTAGCACGTATTACTGAGGACTGGAGACCACATGTAAATGCATCACGGACAGATTCCTCCCTGTAAGTAGTAGCAGTAACGTCTTTAAAATAACAGTTAGCGATAAGTCGATTCAAGACCTGAAGATATTGGTCGACAGAGTCGTTTTCTTGTTGCAGACGCATAGAAAGCAGATGTCTAGCATGAATAACGCTTGGAGACTTGTCGTAAACACCTTTCAGTAATTCAACAGCGTGTTCAAATTCCGAACAACCCTCGATAACGTCAGCAACGGTGGAACCGATGTTTAAATGAAGAATTTCAAGTTCATCTGGATTTAACGAACAATAATTGATAAATAGTAATTAATTACGATACCACAATCTTCAAAGCTTGCTAGCCTGAGGGTCCGCCGAGGATACGTCAAATTTGTCCAGCCGAATGATCTTCTCCATGAGAGAAATAAATTGTGTTCAATAAATTGTGGTGTTGTAAATAAATGAAGACTTAAAACAAACTTCTTTCCAAAACTTTATTGAACAAAATTAACAAAGCAAGAGAGAAAGAACTCAGTTTTTAAAGAAAAAGGAACGCGTGCAAAATCACTTGGCAAGAAACTGAATTTGCATATCTAATATTTTTTTTAACAGTAAGAACAAAACAATTTGCATTAGCGTTTCCTTTAAATGAAAATATAACACACACACACACACACACACACACACACACACACATATATATATATATATATATATATATATATATATATATATATATATATATATATATATATATATATATATACAGGCGGCAATAAGAAAGACCGCGCTTGTAATTTTTTCAAAAACTGCAAATTTAAAGCTAAATTTAATGCAACTGTTTAAACAACCTTATAGAGGAATAAAAGGCTAATCAAATGAGGTATAGTTTGTTTAAACAGTTACATTCAGTTTAGCTTAAATTTGTAGTTTTTGAAGAATTACAAGTGCGGACTTTCTTTTTGCCGCATATATATGTATAATATAGAGAAATATGTTTATTGGTAATTATGCTACACATCGAGACATGCTTAGATTTAAGGCTTACACCATTCACATTAACATTGTCTATATGGACACAAAGCGTAAGAGATAGTCAGGTTGGTTAACAATCGAGTAAAGGCGTTCTGAAGATTTAGAATCAATCCTTGCTACAGGCAATAATAATTAAAATCACAAAATCAACATTTCTACCCGATCATGACTGACAGAATGAGAACAAATTATCCCACTGAATTTTTACTGTGTATTATAGACATCTAACCCACGCACTGATGAGCTGTGAAACAGCGAAACAGTACTGTATGTGGATGAATATATATATGTATATATATATATATATATATATATATATATATAAATGCATATATATATATATTTATGTGCAAACACCCGTGGATTACATCTAGTCGTTTGTTTAATAATTTATCTCTTGATATACACACACACACACACACACACACACACACACACACACACACACATATATATATATATATATATATATATATATATATATATGGCACAGCAGACATGAGCGCCACTAGCAGCACGTGCTGGGCGATCACTTCTAAACTGCCTACATCTTGCATGTCTGCCCTCAGTTGACACAAGTAAGTTCTGGAAACATAGGATTGTTTTATTAATGCTCATATCTCTCTTAGCCTTCATTGAATGTATGTTTGCCGTTTTAGGCTACAACGAGCCCTTTTGTTATCGAGATATACACTGATGGTAAGATGTGCATTCCATTGCATATCAAGTAATGCCTGTGCTTGAAGCTTTTTATAGTGAGGAAAGACTGCACTCTCCGAAAGCTGCCACATCGAACTCAAAAGTAGAGCAAGTAAACATCATTGGATGCAGCAGCCGCCACAGGTTTTATATCAGGGTTTTCCTTATCCTAGAGCGGTTGCCTTCACCACGGCTTACGGGAGCCATCTCCATTCCCCTATGCCATTTGATCCATGACTGGGGCTTAGGTTGCTGGGCACTAGAACATACTCCACACGCTGGTGGGTTATGCATGCAACAACGTACAGTGCCTGAACCCCTCTAGAAATTTCTATCAGGGCTAGCTCACCCTTAGTCTTTGGTTAAAAGAACCACAAGACAGTGAAGGTCCAGTTATATAGCGCAGCGCACTCGCCGCTCTTCAGAGTTCCGTCTGCGTGGTAGTGGTCACGACGTTCATGTGGGATTGATTTGTTGTCTTGGATAAGCACAGTATGACGCTGACATCTGTGTGCCTTTAACACATGTCCACACCAGACCTTGATGACCATATATATATATATATATATATATATATATATATATATATATATATATATATATATATATATATACTTACATACTTTTTCCTTCTCAAAGCAACCGACCAAAGAAATATTAAACCAATACCAAGTCCTGAGGATACAGCAACATGAGACAAGGGGGCCAGCCTGAATACTTGAAGCCCTTAGCCTGAGATTGCACTCAAGGGCGGAGTCAAAGATGGTGGCATTTTGCTGACAACGCCCTGACACCAGAGTCTGGTAACTAGCTCAGTGACTGGTGTGACTTACTGAGGATCAGCGCGGCCCAGTCCATATGGGGAAGCCCCTAGAAAAGGGCAGACCAAACCCGATTAGTCAGTTTACCGTGGCTAAGAGCGTCTGCTACGTTGATGTAACTGTTCTTGGTGAGACCAGACTACCCAAAAGGGGAAACATCAGGGAAACTGGACAGGCTACATGATCTTCTAAAAAGGCAAAGCCTCAGAGGACCCGCGCATCAAATATCGGGGAATATGACTACTAATCATCGCGAGTAAGATTTTCGACTGGAATCTCGTTGACTGCCCTCTCATCCTCGCAGAATATGTCCTATCAGAGTCCCAGTGCGGCTTTCGACTTTCCCGCGGGACGATAGATATGATCCTCTGTGCGCAAAAACTGAAAAAAAAATGGCATTGAACAATAACAGCCCATCATTAATTTATTTATTGTCGACTATTATCCTCATCTTTCTTAGTTGAAAGATGAGGATAATAGTCCGCAATAAATAAATTAATAAATAATACTCATCTCAATAATGAATTCCAATTAAATATTATAAACAATCCATCATGTTCATTTTTTGGATCTGAAAAAGGCCTTCGACAAAGTGCCACAACCTGTCATGTGGGCTATCATCGCAAAGAATGCTTGTCCACTCAACTATGTCAAACTGGTGCGTGCCCTCCATGGGGGAATGATCGAGAGAGTCTGCCACCAGAACTTTCTCTCCGGCCCATTCCCCATCAAGACACAGATATAGTTCTATTTTCAAAAATTCTTATTCAACAATGCTTAATTTAGCACAAAGAATCTTAACATCCAATAACAAAAAAATTAAATCAGCCCAAAAAAATCCCTTTCCCAATTAAACCCAAAACTAACTGTAATTGTAATAACAAACATATCTGCCCACTCAATAATGATTGAATCCATGAAGATGTTATATATTCTTGCACTATTACTGAACCCCCACGATATCCTCCCATAACAGACACTAATATTTCGTTTTCAAGTTATTCTTCTTCCCATCCTCCATCTGATATAGTTACTAATCCAATACATCACTCGAGCAGCCCTTCCATCTACAATCATACAACTAGTAATAATAATGATGATGATGATAATAATAATAATAATAATAATAATAATAATAATATTAATGAGAATAATAATATTTCTCCTAACAGCAATCCTAACACTAACAACACTCATTATCCCATCCAAAATAGTCCTCATACAGACATTGTTCCACCATTTGTTGAACACTATGTACAAAATTCAAACCATTTAACTAATACAAATCAGCAAATTAATATTACTAGCAGACCTCTAGCTTTTAATAAAGTACATACATATATCGGCGCTACTTCAACATTAATTAAGAAAAGAATCTCAAACCACATTTCTTCTTTTAACAACCATAATTCTAATAATAACCAAGGAACTTCTCTAACGACTTTAATTAAAAAACTTAACTCTAACAATACCCCCTTCTCAATCAAATGGACTATCATGAAAAAAGTTAAGTCTTATACTCCAGGCTCTAAGTCATGTCGCCTCTGCACAACCGAAGCTATAACTATAATTACTTCCCCTCAAAGTAACAATATAATACATTCTAAAAATGGACTGATCTCTTTCTGTAAACATCAGTCCAAATTTAATTATGGCAATTTACCTTTTATATGGATATAAAATTTTTTTTCTTTAACTTTATCGTTTTTCTACATACTTCTTAATGCTTTATAATTTAATAATCCTTTATTTTAACTTTTATCTCTTCTTTGCATGGCCGGTTTTTTATCTGCATTTTTTATCTGCATTTTCTGCTTTATTCTTTAAACTTTCCTTTCTATCTAATATATCAATCTAACTACACTTTCATATCTTATATGTATATTTACTTATATTTTACTATATGCTTGTACTTACTTTTTTTTCTTGCTTTTTCCTGAATTAGCAGACACCTGCCATCCTCTCTCCATAAATAATTTTTATTTTTTATTTTATATTTTATTTTTTATTTATTTATTTATTGTTAATTTATTATTTATTTATTGATTTATTTAATCCAGGTGTTTGCACATAAATATATATATATATATATATATATATATATATATATATATATGCATATATATATTATTTTCCCTTTTAGTATCTTCTAACACTCTTGCTGACCTTTTTTTAAGTGATGACCTGTACATTTCAGTTGACCTATATCATTTTGCCCTATATATTTTTTCGCGCCTTTAATATTTCCTGTCTGGGTCATTTTGACATTTATTTCTCTATTTTATATTTAACTCTATCACCATTTTTTCTCCTCTTTTTCGTATTTATATTTATATCACGGCAGTAGAGTGAAAAGCATATCTTATTTTTCTCTTATTAATATTATTGGAATTTTTTCCTTTTTTTCTTTGTGCACATTTTTGTGAATTTTTCCATGGATTTCTGCCTTTGAATTATTATGGACCATCTTCTTCCAATTACGGGATTTCCTTGGATTTTACTTGTGCAAAT
>NC_136483.1:98715617-98828117 GCF_053919585.1 Euprymna scolopes | reverse complement strand
TCTTCTGCGACCGAAAGTGAATAAAAACTATATAAAACCAACCAGAGTTCTTGGAAGTGAATGAACATTTGTCTGAACAGGTTCCCCTCCAAGAACAAGATGAATTTCAGGTGGATAAGATCAACGACGTATGAAACTAGGGTATGTCCAAAATACATGTATGACACGCACACACACACACACACACACACACGCATATGAACATTTAGACTACCATAGCATTGGAACATAAATAGGCCGCAACAACATAATTTAGGGTTCAAATAGTGAAGAATCAACCATAGACATTTAGTGACACGTATACACATCAGGATGAACCCTTCGTCCCAAGTACACATATCGACATATGGTACACATTACACGACACACCGCTTTTTGATACCCAATTACACAACATTTATTATGAGGATAAACTACTTGGACATTTTGCTTACTATGTAGGGTAGAATGTTAGTCATACTTGAATTTTCGTTGGTCCGCCATGCCTAATTTTATAAGGTAATTTTTGTCAGTTTATCACGCTTAAGTTTTAAACGCGCAGATTCAATAGACATATGTCACGAATACTGTTTTTGTTTTTCAGTGAGATGGATTTAGTTAACGACAAATACATCAATATCCATTAAAGTTCCAAATAAAATCTCCTAATAAAAGTGGCGTCCAACATAAGATGCGAATGTCATTGGAAAAACGTACAACTCGGAAAAAATCATTATCTTTCTTCTGTGGAAAGCAGCCTATAATCAAAATTAAAGTGGAATACAATAAAGGAGCATTTATCGTTTTCTTTTCATCGTTTGCGCACGCACGTGTCCACTTTTAAATGACTTATTCGATAAAGCAAACACAAATCAATAATCGATATAATCTAAGCGTTCTCTTAATTTGTTTTCATTGTTTTTTTGGTAGTATAACTTATTGGTTGTATATAACCAAATACTAGACTACCCGTGCCCCGTTGGGTCAGTATATGTTAAGGCTAGCTATAGAATAGTGACTATATTAATTATGGCAAAAATATTCGCGCTTGCGAGTACAAAGATGGCCACCACTTTAAACATAAATAATTACGTTGCTTAATGCCCGGAAACTACTTATTTGCGGGAAATTTAAATGCAGTAGTCGTTTTCAGCATACACGAAAACCTTTAGAAGTTCTCAACACCCACCCATTCTACACACAGGAACCCAGTTACTGACTCTAGCAACTGGCTCGTTCACGTTTCGTTCCGGATCTAGAAGCAGCTGACACCTATTTGTTGCTACCAAAACTTTCGGCTGTCCATCTTTCTCACAACTGTGCCACTTACCTTCGCTGATGATACCCGTCCGAACCGGTTAAAACGTTACGAGTAATACTTGTGAGACCTATATCAACAATTTCGACTCTTAACACAAAACGATAAGAAAAATGAAAAATATAATCAAACAGAAGTGTTCTGTTTTTTTTTTAAAAAATAATGTTTGTTTAAGTAAAAAAAAATATGCGGTCTAAATACACAGTTTTATTAATTGTAGGTTGCTAAGTTTTGATGTAGACAGCTTTGAATATTTTTGATTTCGTAAAACTATAACACACACATACGACCTCATTTGTTAGTATTTTAGAGTGTTTGTTCAGTTGCTGTTCATTGATGAAATTTTTAATGAAAGCTCGAAGCGTAAGTTATAAACGAATAACATTTGTTTCTCTTTAGAGGTGTACTCCGCGCGTGTGCTTTTTTATGTGTGAACCGGTTGTTGGGAGTGCTTCAAGTGCTGTTTAGAGGACCCAGGCTTAATTGCCAAAGATGGCCGTGCGTCATTATCCTTGGTTGACCAGAAACGTATAGCACATCAACGTGAGCATGAAACAAATTCGTATTCCATGAAAAGTCTCGATATAATATACGTTTTAATGTGGAAACCCATACAAACACGAAATAAGTAAACCTGGGTTGTTTTTCTTTGTCTGGTTTATTTATTCCCTACTACAATAATAAATGACCACATATGTTCTCGTTTGATACTTCTTCTGTATCTAATACCTATCCTCATCACTGCGTGGATAAAACGTAGTTGATCTTGTCACCGATGTCGGTCGACGCAGACATCAAGTCATCATCATTATGTGTGTGTGGCAGGCATACAAACATACGTCTACAAATACTTTAATGGTGAATGCTCTGACGAACTGCAAACACTTGTACCTCCCCGACGTAACTACCCCCGACAAACCCGACAAGCTACTAAGTCTCATCCCTTTACAGTAGAGATCCCTAGATGCAAGAAAGCCTTTTACTCTAATAGTTTCTTCCCCAGAACTGCGGGTCTTTGGAACTCCCTTCCAGGATTCTGCTTTCCCAACTGCACTGATATGCAGAAGTTCAAGTGTAATGTTACCAAACATCTTTCTACTCATCTCCCTTCATAATGACCCCGCTAATTAAGTCCTTAATAGTAGCCCCCTGCTTCAAAGTGGCACTGTGCCTTGTTTGGGGTGAAAATTGAAAAAAAAAAATATATATATATATATACACTTCAGAATAAAGTTATCTAACAACCAAGTGGTATAATATTTCAAATGTATTCTTTTTCATACATAGAATAATAAAAATCCTTTGATTTGAAATTCAAACATTTCACGTCATAAATTTTTAAATTCATTGAATGACTAAAATTTTATATATATATATATATATATATATATATATATATATATATATATATATATAGAGAGAGAGAGAGAGAGAGAGAGAAAGAGAGAGAGTATGAAATTTCACTGCATCAGTCGTCCGACCCTTGCTGTTCCATTTCTGGACGGTAAATAGAAAAAGTCCTTCTCTCTTCAAATATATTATTAAATATATTTAATAATATTATTAAATTAATGTTATTTAATAATATTAATAAAAATAATATATATTAAGATAAAAGAGTGGGATAGGTCTTATCGGAAAATATGCGACCATCTCAAATTCCGCCGTGTGTCACTCTCCGACCCTCTTGACTCCTAACTATAACCCCAACTTCGGCCGAGTGCGAGTACTTTCGATTTGATTCTTTAAATCATTACCAGTTGTTTGTGTGCTTTTCAAGTGTTTTTATTTTCTTGGACAATTTGTTTTTTTTTTTAAACATCTTCCTTTACCAACTGTGAAACGAGCTGCTATAGTAAAGAAGTGCTTACATGTGATAACGTAAAATGAGCTTATTCAGGGAGATGTCTAACGGCTAATTTAAATTACTAAGCTAAACAATGAAAGATGCCGGGACTAGTTTTGTAATAATTGGTATCAATTCTAGTTTTAACGCAGATACCTTCTAGAATTTGAGATATTTTATGTCGGTAGGATATTATTTTTGTGTCGTTTACACAAATAAATGTTTTTACTATTATTTTTTGCCTACTTAATGTTTTGGTTGTTTTAAAATAAATAATGAGTCTTCTTCTTCTTCTTCTTCTTCTTCTTCTTCTTCTTCTTCTTCTTCTTCTTCTTTACTCACCAGGAGTATTCACGCATGCCATCATCAAAGATTGCTCTTTGAGAACAACTTGTGATGTTCCCTGGAGTCTGAGTGAGAACTAGTCTCCCCAGATTTCCAACACTCTCCACCTCTTTCGACAACATTTGCAAAAAATGTGCGTTATCGCAACAACCGCTTACCATTGGTTTCTCGTTTGCGGCGACCACTGGTCTTCATTGGAATTTGGGTGGCAGTAAGTCTCCCCAAGGACTTTGCATTCTTCCAGCGGAAATCTGGCAAGTGCTTTTTCTCGTCAGTCTTTGCATCCCCCTTGCCCTTGCTTATTTGGTCTAGTGCCTGTTCATGGTGACATCCACAAAAACGAAAAACACGGGGGTGGGGCGGTATTTTTCAATTATATAGTTTCAGTGTACATGATTCCATATTATTATCTATATATTAATACGATAGCGTGTGTGTTCTTTTGTGTGTAACGCTTTTATCCGGTTCGTTTAATTGTTATGCTATATTTCTTGTCATAAATAATTTTACCAAGAATTCTTCATAAGTTTTGGTTTCGGTTTCGATGTCGATTATGGCGGAAGGAATACAGATTATATATATATATATATATATATATATATATATATATATATATATATATATATATATATGCATATAATTTTATCATAAGTTTTTATTTCAGTTTCGATTCAAGCTAATACACCCAAGTCATATGGATATATATTTTTTTAATTTTTTAAATCAGAACTTTATAATATATAAGAATCGATAAAACATCAACTCTATGATAATATATGCGAAATCTGCAAGAATTAACATCTCATATTTAAGCATACTTTACGACCGGGCTTTACCGGGCATTTGTGCTAGCTTACATAAGTACTTTTGCAGTTTTAACAAAAGAGCTACAATAATATAAGAGCGTCTCCATTTACACTGAACATCTACAGAATGACAACATCAATATATTACATATGAATGAGTCCCCTGTGGAATTTTCACAGGTCCCGCTAGTTATTATTATTATTATTATGATTATGATTATTATTATTATTATTATTATTATTATTATTATTATTATTATTATAAATGTTCTCAATACGATGGAAATTTCAGTTTATTTATACATATAAGGAAGGCACCTTAAAGAAATGTTCGTAATAATGTCGACGATAATAGCTCGTTTGAGTAAGGAATTTTGGCCAACATCACAGTTAATTAATAAATCAGTCTGGGAATTCTGCGATTCTGCGATTCGTAACGGGCTGTCTACTTTAACGCTTCAACCCTAGCCGCTTCACCCCACAAACATCGACGATCGCTGACCGTCCGGTTAATGTTCAAGTTATTTCTATCCGCAAAGGATTCCTTGTGTAGCGAAAACAATACGAAACGACTAGAGCTGTCTGTGACAATCAAGATGAGCAATGTTTTATTGGCTTTCTAGGAAACAAAGTCACGCGGGAGTAGGCTGGGGCTCTGTCTGGTTGATGAGACGGGTCGGCTAAGAAAGACCCGTTCCCCACATCTTGAACATTCCGGACTTGCTTGAGACGTAGCACCGGGGTACATATTTATGGTTTCGTTAATAAAATTGATTTGTCCTTTGGGGAAAGAGTTGCAGAAATTAATGTCACAGTGACCCCTCACTTAAAATGCCAACCATGGAATTTTTGATAACATTAACAATCCTTTCCGCAATCTAAACATGTTTAGTACATTTGGTACAAATATACTTAAGTCTATTTTTCAACCATCTTATATAAAGAATGTCAATCATGCACGAGAGAAACTTAGTGGAAGATATATATATATATATATATATATATTTCTGTAGACATATATTTTCTTATTATATATCAATCCTTATTTAAGAAGCTCAATGTAATTACAGAGCAATATAGAGGATAAATGACAAAAAGTTATATTCCAAAATTCATATTCTTTTAATTCAGTTGATACAATTCTTGACAGTATCTGTTTCGTAGCGAAAAATCAATCACTTAATTATCATATCAATCAGTGAATCTATTATGCCCCTAACACATCAGTAGAAATAGCAACAATAAATCCGTCAAACGGAATTGAAATGTGATTTGACATGGTAAAAATCGGAAAATTGGAAGAAAAGCTGCAGATACCTTTATATCTTTCCATTACGCCATATTGAATTTATATATATATATATATATATATATATATATATATATATATATATATATATATATATATGTATATATATATATATATTATATATATATATATATATATATATATAAATATTATATATATGTACAAGTGCCGGTCTCAGGATGGACATAAGTAATAAATATAGCGTTAGTTCTAAATGTTTATATTCTTTCTTTAGTTGCTAATATGATAATGTTTCCAATGCGTCTCCACTACAAATAAATAAATAAATTATAAAATAAAATAAAAACTGAAAAATTATTAATGGACTCCCATATCATATGATACCTACTCGTAAAAGCGTACTCCATACCGCTGCCGCTCAATCATATTAAAAGCATATTTAAAGTGATACAATTATCTAATAATCCTCTGGATATTCCTCTGCCCCTTCACTGTAGGGTATTTAAATTTTATCCTCGGCCCCGCTCCACTGTATACTCCCTACGCAAGACGTCCAAATATGCCCATTGCTAGACATCGCATCCATATAGTGTTACCTCGCACATCCCCTGCTTTTCTGATGAGAAGGTGATGAGATAAAATACCTAGTCGAGAAACTGGCGCGATCTATCATTCTCTCGAGGTTAGATGGAGCTCTCTTAAGCCGTTGTAGGCACCCCATCTAGTCATGGCGTCACGATAAAAATACCCTTTATAGCCCTGGCAAAGCAACAAGTGTTTAACTACCGACAAGATTTGAATTACACTACAAACTCGTGTTGTAAGTTCAATCTCGGCTACGGCCGCGATGGATGGATAGATGGCATAAGGACTAAAAATGAAATCATCAGTGATGCCTTTTGTGGATGTCAGAACAGAGGTGTACGAGCTGCCTTTAATAAGTGTTTTTTTCGTAAAGGCATTTAAAATTGTCTTATACTCTTTGAAAATCAGGTATGTTATTGCTATCCATTTTATAAGATGACTAACCAATTTTTATGATATCAGGTTCCAATGAACAGCTACGGCAGAAATTAGAATACACCCTACTATAGCCTTATTAGCACAGCTGGTGGATTTTAACAATGTAATCTGAACGTGACGACACTTTAGAAGAACGATATTGCAATAAAATTCTGTTTTAAACTTGGAAAAATGCCACAAAAACTATGGAACACTTCAGATTGCTTATGGACAAACATTGTATGAATCAAGCATCGGTTTTTGAGTGGCATACGAGATTCAAGGAAGGCAGGGATTCTGTGAGAGGCGGTGAAAGGTCTGAGAGGAATAAGGAACTCAGAACACCAGAATGAATTGGCTAAATAAAAAAATTCATGGATACGGACCGTCGTGTGTCTATAAAAACAATAAATGCATATTTTGATGTCAGTATGGAAACTGTTCACAGAATTATTCTCAAGGAACTGAATATGCGGAATATTTGCACGAAGTTTGTACCAAGGTGCTCAGAGAAGATCAGAAAAAAGACATTGTCATGGGCATCAAGACACTGACCCACCCTCCATATAGCCCAGACCTTGCTCTCTGTGATTTTTGGTTATTCCCTAAACTCAAGTAAAACCGCAAAAACTGTCGTTATGAGACAATTAAGGAGATGAAAGAGGCTGTAACGAAGGTCATTGACACGCTCACACAAGATAACTTTCTATGGATCTTTCTAGAAGTTGTTGGAACGATACAAGTGCAGTGCAGCCGGAGGAGACTACATTCAAAAGGGCTAGAGTTTCATTAGTGTAAAATCAGTAAAAGTGTCCGCACGAAAACAGTCTGGAAACTTATTTAAGGTACCTTGTACTTTAGTGAAGAGATCGCACAGAACCAAGTAAATAACAGAGAAATTACAACTACCGACATTGAGTGATAGTGCCTAGAGAACGATGACGTAAGAGTGACACTGCTACGATGAGATAATGATGATCGTGAAGATGATAATGATAATGATGATCAGCATCATGACAGTGATGATGATGATGATCGTGATGATGAAGATGATGATGATGATCGTGATGATCGTGATGATAGCGATGGTGATAATGATCGTAATGATGATGATCGCGATGATGCTAATGATGATAATGATGATAATGATGATGATGATGATAATGATGATAATGATGATGATGATCGTGATGACAGTGATGCTATTGATGACCATGATAATGATAATGATAATGATGGTGATTGTGATGATGATGATGATGATGATAGTGATGATGATCGTGATAATAATAATGATCATAATGTTAGTGATGATGATTGTCATGAAGATAATGGCTATCTTGATAATAATGATGATTGTAATGATAGTAATGATAATGATGATCGTGATAGTGATGATGATGATGATGATGATGATGATGATCGTGATGATAGTGATGATGATGATTATTATCGTGATATTGATAATGATGATACTGATAATCATTAGGATAGTAATGAGAATGATAATCGTGATATTGATGATGATGATGATGTCGTGGTGATAGTGATGATTATGATTATCATGATGATGAGAATTGTAACCATGATGATGATGATGATGATGATGATGATGATCGTAATAACAGTGATTCTGATGATTGTCGCGATGATGACGATGATGATGATCGTGATGAGAATTAAGATGATGATGCCTGTGATGATAGTGATGATGATCGTGATGATTATAATGATGATAACGATCGTGATGATGGTTATTATGATTATGATCGTGTTGTTAGTGATGATACGACGACGACGATGATTGTGATGATTATGATGTTAATTGAAATGACAAATTAATAAAAAAAACTTGAATATATGATTATTAAAATATGTTTTAAAAAAAATTATGCTGAAACTCTTTGTAATCATAATATATCTTTTACTACCTTTTCTTGTTTACATGGTTCAGTTACACATAAGTTGTTTGCGAATAATATCCAAAATCACTTCACCTTAAATATCGGCCCTTTTTTTTTTTCAAAAACATCTCTTCATCATATATTGCAAGTAAAAACAGCACCGGACACTGCTGCCTACGGACAGCTTGTATAAAATAAAGATGGCTAGAATCGTTTGGAACGGCACGGATCAGCAAATAACCTTCCTTTTACGAGGCTTTAGTTCAATAGTTGCTCGTGTTTAGATAATCGTATAAAATAAATGTGTTAAGGTATTACTTAACCAAAAAATGTGTTGTTATCACGTAAAACAGAGAAGCATAACGATATAATGAATCGTTTAATATTATTTGTAGGTTAAGGCATTAAAAAGCTTTTTATGAGTCTGCCCATTCTACTATTTTTCTGCTGTCTATCTATGTATCTCTGTATTTTGGTATCTCTCTCTCTCTTTTTCCTTCTTTCTCTCTCTCTCTCTCTCTATATATATATATATATATATATATATATATCGCTTTTACTTTCTTTAACACACACTTTCCTTCGAGGTCTTCTTCTAACACTATTTTAAAAAAAAATCTGTTCATGTAATCTTTTCTCTTTTTATTATATATGTAATTTTTGTCTTAAGCTCTTTGTTTCATCAGTTCTCTCTTCATGTATATATCTCTTTCTATTCCCTCTCTCCATTCCCCTTCCTCTCTTTTACTCACACTTTTTCTTCTTGGCCTGCTTCTATTACTCTATTTTTCTCTCAGCCTATTTATGTAATCTTTTATCTTTCGGCTATCTTTTTGATTTTCTTTTTTAAACTCTTTCTCTCCCTCTCTCTCTCTCTATCTATTTATCTTTCTCTCTCCTACTATCTATGTTTTTTTTCTAATTCTCACTGTCTTTCGTTGTCTTTTAATGAACGCATCTATCACTCTATCCCCCCATCACATATTTCTGTATTATATCTCCCTTTTCCTTCTCGTTACAAACTTGATCTTATTCGATCACTCCTCCCACCGATCTTTAATCTCCCGCCATCTACCTTTCACATTCAATCTTCCCACACAGTCTCACCCACTAGAGTTATTTGACCTTCTCTTTTCACCATTCAGATTGTTATAACCATCGCACCTCCCAACCCCGCCTTCTCTCACGTCTCTTAATTCGATGACCATCAACTCGGAAATTCAATCACCCCGAGAACGCCTTATGAGTTTTGATTATGTTCAACATATAAATTGTTCGCAGTGAAAATAAATTAACGAATCCTGATCGAAAATCGATAAACAGCCCTTACACAGCCGACCCTACATACAATTCTTAATCACCTATTTACAAGCAAAACAGACCCCGACTTTCAAGCCCCTTTCCCCAGAAACACTGAAACCACGCCCGGACTACTTGTATCCATAGTCCATAGACGTGCATGTGATTTAAACGGGTTGCCCACAAGAATAGCGGTAAAAGGAGAAACAGCCACATTGAGTCACGTAGGTGAAGGAAGTAGGTCCGGAAAACTTGATCCGCCCATTGCCTAATTAGGTGTCATCTTTATTATTGTTCATTATATCATCTGCTCACATTGAAATGACGTCTAAAAACGATTTAAAAGACCAACGTTACTCATTGGGAGTATATTTTCTCTACTCTGCATCAGCATGAGTACTGTTTTTTTTATCGTTTATGTTTTCTTATGTATCTGCACACGATCTTTAGTCTTCTGAAAAATTGTACCTATAAAACTCTAATATATATATTTTACTTCACACACACAAACACACACACACATATATGTGTATATATATATATAAATACAGGGTGTCCCAATAAAATGTATACATTCTTTAAGTTATCTCAACTTGCTATATGAATACGCTATGCCACGTTACCAAGAGATGTTTAGGTATAAAGAATGACACTTCCAACAGGATGGAACACTTCCCCACTATCATCATGACGTAAGAGCATATCTTGATAGTAATTTTCGAAATAAATAGTTAGAACGAAGAGGAAGTATCGAGTACTGTCTACCCTCACTGGATTTGAACCCCTCCTGGATTTTTCTCTTTTTGGGGGTGGGGTTGATGTGAGGGGCATGTTAATTCAGAATTCACACCACAAAACAAGCTACAATTGATGAGTTGAAAGCAATCATTGAAAGAAGATTTGTCAATATACCAATTGAACTGATTAGGAACGTTTTCGATTCAATCATTGAGTGTTGTCGACTGTTCCTGGACCAACATGGCCAATAATTTGCACACTTTCGATAATTAGTTGGTTTTTATATTTGTTCACAGTATTTTGATGTATGAAACTTTTCTTTCTTATAATAAATGTTGGTTTTATGGTTTATGTTATGATACCCTTGCCCCTTTTCATTGTCTGTCTTGACTTTGTACTTCGCACCTCTGTTGATATACACAACATGCTAGGCTTCATCCTAAATAAATCCAGACGTCATCGATCAGCACACATAACTGATGCAGATTACGCAGACGATATTGCTTTGTTCGCGAACAACACTGCTGATGCGCAAACACTGTTACGTAAGCTAGAAAAGTCTGCAAATGACATTGGTATCCACATAAATGCGGATGAGATAAATTTTATGACTTTCAATGTGAAGGGAGAGATCAGGGCTTTGGTTGGATCAATACTGAAAGAAGTCGCTGAGTTTACGTATCTGGGCAGCAACAGAGTTTCCACAGAGAAAGATATCGGAATTCGCATCTCAAAAGCATGGACCGCATTGGATAGGCTACATTCAATATGGATTTCGAGACTGGCTGACAAACTGAAAAGGCAGTTCTTCAGGGAAGTGGTAAAGTCTGTCCTTGTTTACGGTGCTACAACATGGACACTCACCAAAAGATTGGAAAGAAAACTAGACGGCATATACACCCGTATGCTAAGAACAATATTAAATATATCTTGGAAAAATCATCCCACGAAGCAGCAACTTTGTGGTAATCTACATGCCATATATAATACCATCAGAGAAAGACACCTACAATTTGCCGGTCATTGTATGAGGAGCAAGCATGAGTTGGTGAGTGATGTATTGCCATGGACTCCATGACACGGACGCGCAAGCAAAGGACGACCTAGATCCACGTACATCCAACAAATAGCACACGACGCCAACTGTGAGCCAGAGGATCTGAGGCAACTGATGGAAGACAGGAAACTCTGGAGAGGAAGAGTCACATTGGTCCGGGCAAGGAGCCCATGATGATGATGATGATGATGATTTATGGTCATTTAAAGAGTCTATACATTTTATTGAGACGCCCTATATATATACATATATATATATATATATATATATATATATATGTATATATATATATATATGTGTATATATATATTATTTAATGAATCCACATGAATAAATACCTCAAGAAACCCATAAAGACTTAAAGAAAGGGAACACTCTGTATATGTAGAAATTTTTACGACCCATGTAGATTATGTCTAAATGAGAAATTTGAAATTCCAAACTAAAAGACCTCCGACGCTAATTGAATTGTAGAAGTGAACTAGTTAACAACTGCATACATAGAATAAAATTTAATTTAGGATAATAATACATAAGAATAATAAAATAAAATTATTATTAATTAAAAAGTAGTCCAGCACATGTTAAGATAAGAACAAGTATTTATTCAACACGTTTACCAAAGAAAAATGAACATGTACATAGAGAATAGTAAAATCAAATTGGACACAGTCGAACCCTCAATAAATTTCACGAATGAAAAAGAACAATTTTTACAAACATATTTATACTAAAACCCAACAATAATCTATATTTTAATGTTCATCAAAAATTCGCACATAAAAATGATTACATAATTCCTACTCACACCATAATGAAATAACAAACTAATAGAAATAGGCATGATAATCGGGTTCTTCCTACGGGCATTCAGAATTTATTGTCTAGAATATGTGAAAGATAATCTATAATATAAACTCACCTGTCTGTTTCCATGTATGTATGTATGTATGTATGCATGTATGTATGTACGTCTGTCTAAAACTTTCGACAGAGGCGACGGATTAGCATGAGATCGGTATCGTTTTGAAGCTCGACCCATCGGACGACAAATACCGAAAAATTGGCAAAAATATTAATTCCTTCACCCTCAATGGGCACTTTGCTTTTCTACAGGTAGAGGTTGCTTTTTTCGCCGATATTTCAAAAGTCATTCCTTCTCTTTCCGATTGTGTAGCCTTAATTTAAACCTACGTCACTTCCAGTTTGGCGACGGGCGCAAGAGCAAACACGTCATGTTTTTTTTCACGCCCCTTTTCTTCTTTGCGGTACGGGTTCGAGCCTGCCTGCATACGACAACTTTTTTGTTTTTTGTTTTGTTCAAACACACACCACCAAACACCGGGCAACGCCGCGCACTCTGGCTAGTTTTAAATACATCACAAAATCTTTGAAAAAATTGCAATCTTCCGCATATTCTGTATTAAATGCAAAGAAAAAATCTACACTAATATTTTTCAGAAATAATAAGTATATATCGTATGCATCATAACAAGACATCTTTCTTTACTCACACACATCTATTAAATAATTATCTGCAACACTAAACAAACTAGGAATTCCAGTAATACAATCCACATCACAAACTGTAAAACAAACATTTAAAACAAAATCTTTCTAAAACAAATCCACATCCAATGCAGGTTTACATGCAGTTCCATCAAACTCAACGGGGGATTAGAGAAAATGCTTAGTGAACGTAGAAGATATATACAAATAGCAAATCTTTGAATACATCATTCTCTCATTTATGTCAGCATTGTCATTCTTTTATCTTCAAACAAGCAAAACTCGTTAAGATCATTTCCGATAAATCTCGACGAAGAACTCTCAAATCAGCACTTATTGCAAACTCAAACACAATCAAGCAATCAATTTTACAATCTATTTCCTTTAGTAAAATCATATTAAAAGAACAGAACTTAATTCTTAGACACATGTTTACTTATTTAAACCACAGAAAATAATGTGTATAATAATTAATATGTACACTTAATCAACAAATAATAAAAATAAAACTCACTTAATTACAATTACACATTCAATATTTGAATTGTAATGACTATATTCATAAAAAAAAACAAAAAAACAATAACAAACAAAAAACAAAATCGCATTATATTCCTTTCAAATTTCTAACGGCAATAAGACGTCAACACATCTCATTCACCACAATTCACAACGCTATATACACTTTGAATGCTAATGACCTTTCGTTTGAAATAGAGCATACTTTTCACATCAAAGACACAAGAAGTATATTTTCAAATATTGTACTGGTATTTTCTCTTCTTTAAATTATTTATCCTTTATAAAGTCTTTAAATAAATACGAAACGCTGAGGAACAGATAATTTGGTTTATTCCGTCTTCACCTCTCCATCACATCGGGATAATATTTCCGCAATTTCATTATATATATATATATATATATATATATATATATATATATATATATATATATATATATATATATATATATTTATGTAATCCGGAAAATAAAAATGAACCCCTCTTTATCTAAAGGAGAAAATTTCCTTGCGCGGATGAGACTCTCCAATAACGAATCCCCTCAAATCAAAAAAAGAGGTAGCAAAAAATGGACATGACCGCAACCATGTTGGTTAGAAAAAAAAAAAAAAACAAAAAAACTGTAAAGCGCGTTAATATTTTAGATGAAATAAAAAAAAACATTTATAACTACATAAAGACAGCAAAAAATGATACAGTTAGGTTGCAAAATAAATTTTATTGGCTATGGTAACATTTATTTGTTGCTGTTATTTGAGTTTTTGACCAATTCTCGAATAGTTGTGAATTGTAAAACATACCAAGGTATTTCATATATATATATATATATATATATATATATATATATATATATATATATATATATATATTAGCATTTCAGCCCGGCGTTGTCCGGGTGTTTGGAGGTGTATGTCGAGCAAAAAAAAAAAAAAAAAAAAAAGAAAAAAGCGGTCAATTTTTTTAATCTTTGATCCCTATTGCGACCCCTTAGCATTTATTGTTTTGGGCTCAAATCAAGTTATTATGTTAGATCCATGTCCAAGGAACCTATATCTAAAATTTCAAGTGTTTAGACCCAAAGTTGTCGGAGGAGTTTGGTAGAGTTCTCAAAAGTGAAATCGTGTAACTTTGACCCCTTAAATACCAAATTTCTGGTGGAAAACCGATCACGAAGATTTTTCCAAATCTCAGTAACCTGTATATCATATTTCGAGTCTGTTAACTTAAAATTGACAGAGTTATTGCGTAGGGAAATGTACACACACAGACACGTTAACTTTTATATATATATATATATATATATATATATATATATATATATATATATATATACTAGCATTTCAGCGCGGCGCTGCCCGGGTGTTTGGGGTAGTAGGAAGGCAGGCTCGAACCCGTACTGCGAAGCGAAGGAGGAAAAGAACGGGGAAAACGTGATGTCTTTGCTGTTACGACCTCCGCCAAACCGGAATTAAGGCTAGACAATCTGAAGGAGAGGATGACTTTCAAAAATATCGGCGAAAAAAGCGACCCCGACCCTGTAGAAAAATGCCCAATTGCAGGTGATGATATTAATGTTTTTCAGCCAATTTTTCAATATTTGTCGTCTGAAAGGTCGAACTTCAAAACGATACATAAAAAGGTCGAATTTAAAAACGATACAAAAAAAAAAAAAATCCGTCGCCTCTGTCGAAAGATTAGGCAGACATGCAACCATACATACATACATACATACATACATACATACATACATACATTTATATATTGGTAACTAAAAATTTTCGCACCAGACCGATTAAAAAGATTGTCTTATCTATCTATTATAGTCTTTAATTTATCTATTATAATCTTCTATTTATCTATTATAATATTTAATTTATCTATTATAATCTTTTATTTATCTATTATAATCTTCAATTTATCTATTATAATCATTAATTTTCTATTATAATCTTCAATTTATCTATTATAATTAATTTATCTATTATAATCATTAATTTATCTATTATAATCTTTAATTTATCTATTATAATCATTAATTTTCTATTATAATCTTCAATTTATCTATTATAATTAATTTATCTATTATAATCATTAATTTATCTATTATAATCTTTAATTTATCTATTATAATCTTTAATTTATCTATTATAGTCTTTAATTTATCTATTATAATCTTTAATTTATCTATTATAATCTTTAATTTATCTATTATAGTCTTTAATTTATCTATTATAATCTTTAATTTATCTATTATAATCTTCAATTTATCTATTATAATCTTTAATTTATCTATTGTAGTCTTTAATTTATCTATTATAATCATTAATGTATCTATTATAATCTTTAATTTATCTATTATAATCTTTAATTTATCTATTGTAGTCTTTAATTTATCTATTATAATCTTTAATTTATCTATTATAATCTTCAATTTATCTATTATAATCATTAATTTTCTATTATAATCTTCAATTTATCTATTATAATCATTAATTTATCTATTATAATCTTCAATTTATCTATTATAATCATTAATTTATCTATTATAATCATTAATTTATCTATTATAATCTTCAATTCATCTAATATAATCTTCAATTTATCTATTATAATATTCAATTTACCTATTATAATCTTTAATTTATCTATTATAATCTTCAATTTATCTATTATAATCTTTAATTTATCTATTATAATCTTTAATTTATCTATTATAGTCTTTAATTTATCTATTATAATCTTTAATTTATCTGTTATAATCTTCAATTTATCTATTATAATCATTAATTTTCTATTATAATCTTCAATTTATCTATTATAATCATTAATTTATCTATTATAATCTTTAATTTATCTATTATAATCATTAATTTGTCTATTATAAACATTAATTTATCTGTTATAATCTTTAATTTATCTATTATAATCTTTAATTTATCTATTATAATCTTTAATTTATCTATTATAATCATTAATTTGTCTATTATAAACATTAATTTATCTATTATAATCTTTAATGTATCTATTATAATCATTAATTTATCTATTATAATCTTTAATTTATCTATTATAATCTTTAATTTATCTATTATGATCATTAATTTATCTATTATAATCTTTAATTTATCTATTATAATCTTTAATTTATCTATTATAATCATTAATTTATCTATTATAATCTTTAATTTATCTATTATAATCTTTAATTTATCTATTATAATCTTTAATTTATCTATTATAATCATTAATTTATCTCTCATAATCTTTAATTTATCTGTTATAATTTTCAATTTATCTATTATAATCATTAATTTATCTCTTATAATCTTTAATTTATCTATTATAATTTTCAATTTATCTATTATAATCTTTAATGTATCTATTATAATCATTAATTTATCTATTGCAGCCCTCAATATATCTCTTTTAACCTTTAATCAATATATTGCACCCTTTAATCTATCTATTTAAACTGATGCATACCAATTATTCATCATGCTTACATATAAGCGGTCTTATTTAACGTAAACGTACAGAGAAATAAATGCTTATCAAATAAATTAGCCGCTCAATTAGTACACCGTAAATTATATACATTAGAAGGTATTGAGGATTTAACATTTCCATACGACCATAGAATTGAGTCCAGAATATTTCCATTGAATTAAACCCAGCAAACATCTGGCCCATGTGATTCTATTTAATATATTGATGTTGGCATTCTGTGTATGTTCAGCGTAAATGGAGACGCCCTGATATTATTGTACTTATTTACAATGCCTCCCCACGGGACAGAGTTAGACACCAGGGTCGTTTTTTAACGTGGAGAAAAGGTAAAAAAATAAAAATTGTCTTAGTCGTGAAGGATTTCTCCTTCACTGAAAGAGAACAAGCAATGGAAGTGCCGCATCTGAAGAACAGATCCTACACTTTGATCTTGCCCAAAAGGCCAAGATTGTAGCTCTTTTGTTAAAACTGCAAAAAAAGTATTTAACTAAGCAAGCAGAGACGCTGGGTGTAACCCTTTTTCGATTGACGAGCCTTAATTTTAACCTTCGTCACTTCCAGTTTGGCAATGGGCGCAACAGCAAAGGCGTAACGATTTTTTTCAAGTTCTTTTTCCTCCTTCGCGGTATAGGTTCGAGCCTGCCTGCTTACTACAACTTCATTTTTTTTTTTGCTCAACACACACCTCCAAACACCCGGGCAACACCGGGCACCCAGGCTAGTAACAATTAAACGACAGTCACTCGAAATAAAAAAGATGAAAGCATGACAAAGTAACACATACGCTAATATTAATATATACATAGATTTAATAAATGGTTTTTCTCTGCATTACTAGAACTAAAACTACATCGCACGTCTCAAAAAGTTCGTATTATTTGCATCTTCACAACAGCTGTTCTCATCTTGAGTCATTTTCATTTTCACAACGTTTCGATCGATATAACCTCTGGTCTTCTTGAGAGGTATCTTGTTGAAATCGAGAGTTTTGTCGAACTCGGGGAAACTGCACGGAATTTTGAACGGAAGCCATTATTTAATTCACGAAAGTAACATGCTCTCGACCCGACAGCCGTGGAATTCCGTGCAGATTCCGGAGTTCTAAAAAATACACCTGAAGAGGCCGAAGGCTACATCGACCGAAATGATGTGAAAATAGCACTAAAAATGAGACCAGTAGTCCATAGAATTCAGATAATACGAATAATCAATTCTCATCTAAAAATTCAGAAACATTTTCTTCAGAAAATATTCTCAGATTTTTATTTTCTGAATATTGATTAGAAAAATATGTGCATCCCGAGTGTATATTTATTATTAGTCCATGTATGTATGTATGTATGTATGTATGTATGTATGTATGTATGTATGTTTCTTCTTCCTCTTCTTCCCCGCTCCTTAAATAATAGTTGAATAAAGTACGGATATTTAGTAGATTATTAACAATGACTTGACGCAATAAACAATCGTCAGACAGTTTAAAACATTTCTATATCATGACCTTGTAGTTGTTTTGCATATTTCCGGTGTATCGTGTCGAACTCGGGAATGTTTCTGTCGAACTCGGTTATCTGGACGGAATTTCGAACGGAACTCTTTATTTACTTCACGGGGTAGCATGCCCTTGTTTCGTCAGCCATGACTAGATAGAGGTTCTAAGTAATTCGGAATTGTAATTTTCGGTCGTCCACACTGAGAACTGAACCGTTAACTGTCAGGAGAATATTACTTTTACAACTGATTTTTTCCAAGTATTTTTACCATTGCGCCACCAGTCCTTGCGTTCGAAATTCTGTGTAGATTTCCGACTTCGACAGAAACAATTTCGAGTTGGAAAAAACATCGCCGAATTCGACAATATATACCTGGAGAAGGTCGAAGGTTACATCAACAGAAACGTGAGAATGATAACAGTCATATGAAGAATCTAAATAATGCGAAGTCTCATGGTGTTCCATGCATGAATAGATTTGTTCTGCGTTATACAGAAGATTACGACTACAGATGGAAAACCGACATATAAAGAGAATGAGGTACCGGATACAAATGGAACTAGCTCCTACTTTATAAAGTTGTCCAAACGTTGCTTAAAGGAAAAATGCTTATCCATTATCGTGAAAACTGCTAGCGTGCTTAGTGTTAAAAATACTGGAGATCAGTTTTGTGCATATCAATACAAACTAATTAGTCTCATATGTATCATGAGTAAGTTGGTTGAACCTGTGATAAATGAAGAAATCAAATACCCCAGTAAAAAAAACAAAAAAACAAAACAAAACAAAAAACCAATCTACTTAGTGATAAGCAATATGAATTTTGTCCTACAGGATCAACTGCTGGTTTACTGACTGTAATATGACACATAATCAATGAATCTATAGATAGAAGCTTTATATCTAGAGCAAAAGCTCTTGGCATATCAAAGATTTTCATTATCTGATTCGTGTCTTGATTCTTCACTGGCAAAACCCTACAACAGCACGCGTTAGGTGGAGAACACATGTACGAACGGCTCGTTTAATGATTGTTTGATATGAAATTTTACGTTCGTTAAATATTCACATAACTGTTTGCGTTGTTTAATCGTATGATTTTTTTTTGTCTTGTTTGGAGAGCTTAGTTGATTGAACACCGCCGCGTCGTACGGAATCAGCTATGTTCGAATCTTAGAACATCCATTATGATCGAAAGACGTGCCGATACAATTAGAAAAGGCATCATCCTATCTTCCCCTCCCACATCGATTTTCAATAAATTGTACGCAATGAATCATTTGCAATAAGTTATCGGGCTTCACTTTTATAGAGCACAAAAAGAGTTGATATGCCGTAAAGCTGATTTACCAAGTTTATTTATTCAACGTCCAACGTTGCATTTTTTTTTTTTACTTTAATCTATCTTTAAGTTTATCGCACCCTATGACTATCTATCTATCTATCTATCTATCTATCTATCTATCTATCATACTATCTATCTATCTATCTATCTATCTATCTATCTATCTATCTATTAAGCTCATCTATATATCTAGCTATCTATTTAATTCATCTATCGATATGCGACATAATCACATGGACCGACCGATTCTCGTTAGATCATAGAAGTTAAGCAACGCGGAGCATAGTCAATACTAATTGGGTGACGATTTTGGTATACCAGTCTTTGTATATAGAAAGATGTCGACACCTCCCTGCAAGAACTGAAAAACACTATCGTTGTCATCTTCCCTTACAGGCATACACATTCGACTGGGGATCTCTTGTGAATTTGATATTTTCTTTGCGACTTTCTCCTTCGGGCGAAGCTAGTTCAAATTCCTTAGTGTGAGTGCCGCTGGCTTGATCAATCAATCAATCAATCAATCAATCAATCTATCTATCTATCAATAAATCTGTATATCTAGGTATCTATCTGTTTTTCGTCTATTTATCTATCTATCTATCTATCCCATTTCTTATCTATATATCGATCTATCAATTTGTTTTTCATCACTTGTTCAGTATTTACTGGTCTCCTATATTATAAAACACTATATACGTATATAAATTAGGCTAATTAACAAATCAGCACCGACGGTCGATATTATCTACTTATATACTGACTCCAAACATTAATCGATCTCCACCCTTACTTACGATCACCAAAACCGCTCCGGTGCCCCAAACAAACCTAAACCACGAAACTATGTTCGAACCTCTCGTATCAATCACTCACAGACGTTAGCCGCCAGTCCTGGCCAGTTGATTTTAAACGAAATCACTTGTCACAGCACCAGTCAAGGAGACACGGCCATCTTGAATCTCGTGGAGGTGGGACGTTGCTGCTTGATCCGCTACTCGTCTAATGAGGCGCCATACTTATACTTGTTTCTTGGTCGTCCAACTTTTCTTATAAAGGTTAATGCGCATCGTACTGCGGAATTTATCGGCCAGGGAGGGAGGCGATGCGACAGAGTTTTTAAGTCTCGCTGAATCGATTATACATTTTATCTTCCATAGTAGAACAGAGATCTGTCCTTAATTAATAGTTTTAAATATCTATTTAATTCTTTTTCTCTCCCCCTCTCTTTCACTTCCCCCTAACTCTGACTCTCTCTCTCGCACGCTCTCTCTCGCTATATATATATATATATATATATATATATATATATATATATATATATGTGTGTGTGTGTGTGTGTATCTGTGTGTGTGTTTAAACAATATACGTACGCATACATAAATATATATAGAAAGAGGTTAGTGTTTACTATAAGCTTTTTACGCAAGTATAAATCATGTAAAATATCAGCATAAATATAATCACACATAATAGTTAACTAAAGATAATCATCCCATGAGAACACCGAAAAAATAATCGGAAATGAATTAAAATGAATGTTTAAAAGAATATGCAAAATAGTTAGATCTTTTGCAGATGAATGTAATTCCATGACCCATATATAACAAAGTCGTATTTTCTTTTTCAAATAAATAGAAAAAAGGGGGTTTAATGTAAATATCAATGCACAAAAAAAAAATCACAGGAGAATATATATATATATATATATATATATATATATATATATATATATATATATATATATATATATATATATATAAAATTACAATAAGTTTACCAAGGTAATCAAAATGGTAAACTTAAAATATATTATAAATATTAAAGAGTTAATATTTACACGTAAAGACTGTTTTTGAACCCAGTCAACGACGTATGTATATATATACAGTGATGATCATATTTATTGGCACGGTAAAATAAAAGTTAAATTTTGTCTAATAAATTCTAAAAAAGGGATTAAATTAAAGAAAATAACAAAGTATATTATGTATTTTTAACTGGCCTTTCCGATGCAGCAATCGGATTTTAGAAAATATAAATAACAAAGGAACAACAAACATAATTGCAAAAAACCCTTGTTCAAAATTATTGGCACGGCTTTGTTTTTCTTTTAGTATCAGTATAATATCAATCAATTTCCGGTTTACGTGCTTTCTGAACTTTTTTATAGCCATATTATGCTTGTTTAACGCTAATTCAGTGAATAATTTTTTTCAGATAATTTTTAGATAGCGATTTATTTAAACTATTATAAGTGACTAAATTATAATTTTCAATCGCCATGGTTAAAACTAAGGAACACAGCGAAGACGCCAGGAAGCTTGTTGTAGCATGCCATACCAATGGGGAGGGCTATGATAAGATTTCAAAGAAGCTAAACCTTCCCAAATCCACTGTTAGAGCCATAATAAACAAGTTCAAATCGCAAGGCCACGTTATGAGTTTAGAGGGTAGAGGGAGAAAAAGGATTCTTTCCCCAAGAGATGAACGGAAAATTGTTCGACAAGTAAAACAAAACCCAAGGATCTCTGTTGGGGATATTGTTGATGCACAGAGCACCTCTGGAGTGAATGTATCTCGACATACAGTTGGTAGAGTTTTGAAGAGAGCTGGTTTAAAAGCATGTCGTCCGAGAAAGACTCCCTTATTGAAGCCTATGCACCTGAAAGCAAGGCTAGCCTTTGCAAAACGTCATATTGATAAAGATGTTGCATTCTGGAAACGTGTTCTATGGACTGACGAAACGAAAATAGAGTTATTTGGCCATAATAAAGTGTCTTATATTTACAGAAAATCTGGCGAAGCTTTCCTGCCTAAGAACACCATACCCACAGTGAAGCACGGTGGAGGCAGTTTGATGTTTTGGGGATCCTTTGCTGCCTCTGGACCAGGGCGACTTGTTAAGGTCACAGGTAGCATAAAAAAGGAAGATTATGTTAAAATATTGGATGAAAACCTGAAAGACTCTGCTAAAGAGCTCTCACTTGGTCGTCGTTGGTGGTTCATGCAAGATAATGACCCAAAGCATTCGGCTAAACTGACTAAGAAATGGCTTGAGGACAATCATATTAATGTTTTGGAGTGGCCATCACAAAGCCCAGACCTTAATCCAATTGAAAATTTATGGAGAACATTAAAATTGAGGGTAATGCAAAGGAAGCCTAAGAATCTTATTCAATTGGAGGATTATTGTCAGGAAGAGTGGGCTAAAATTACTACTGAAGAGTGCAACAACTTGGTTGTAAACTATGAAAAGCGACTGAGGAAGGTAATCAAGGCCAAAGGCTATACAATTGATTATTAAATAAATCGTGCCAATAATTTTGAACAAGGGTTTTTTGCAATTATGTTTGTTGTTCCTTTGTTATTTATTTTTTCTAAAATCCGATTGCTGCATCGGAAAGGCCAGTTAAAAATACATAATATACTTTGTTATTTTCTTTAATTTAATCCCTTTTTTAGAATTTATTAGACAAAATTTAACTTTTACTTTACCGTGCCAATAAATATGATCATCACTGTATATATATATATATATATATATATATATATATATATATATATATATATATATATATATGTATATATATATATATGTATATATGTATATATATATATATATATATATATATATATATATATATATATATGTACCCGTCGTTGACTGTTTTTGAACCCAGTCAACGACGGGTACATATATATATATATATATATATATATATATATATATATATATATATACATATATATATATACATACATATATATATACATATATATATACATATATATACATACATCTATATATACATATATATATATATATATATATATATATATATATATATATGTACCCGTCGTTGACTGGGTTCAAAAACAGCCTACAGAAAGTTATGAAAGTATGATAGGTTATGAAAAGAAAGGCTTGTAAAGAGATACCTTCGAATTTCGGGGTATCCAAACCAAAGCATAATATGTAAAAATAAAATAGATAAACCCCATAATTTATTATACCATACCTGTTAACACTGAAACACTTATCACAATATTCTGTGGATCTATATTAAAAAATCCTTGTTAAACTTTGTGACATATTTCCATTTTATGGAGGTCAGGTGCGAACGAACACCCCATAATTTTATTATAGCATATTTCTTCAAACTGAAACATAATTATCAAAGTATACTTACGCAGATAGATATGAAAAGTATTTATTAAAGTTTGTGTCTATTTCTATTCTATGGAGGCCAGGAACGAACGCAGACCCCACAATCTTATTATAGCATCCCTATTTAAGTTAAAACATACTTATCAAAATATTCTTATGTACCTTTATATCAAAAACACTTGTAAACATTTTTTTTAAAATTTTTAATTTTTTTATTTCCATTGTTTGTTGACCAGGCGCGAACGCAGACCCCACAATTTTAATGAACCACCGCATTGCCAGATCAGACATACCCATTCCTGTGTCTCGATACATGTTCTATCATTATATGTAATCAGTTTTTTTAAAATAGTCAACCATATAGGAGCCTATTCGTGACCAAACACACACACATACACACACAGACATTCAGCTTTATATATATATATATATATATATATATATATATATATATATATATATATATATATATTCGTAGACCTTACGGACAAGAAACACTTTATTTCAATAAACATATAATTTAAATAATAAAATAAAAATTAATGATCACAAATTTAATAACTAATACTTGGTTGACGTTCCCTTTGCTGTTTTTAACGCTAAAACCCTTCTAGGTATGGCATTGATTAGTTGACAAATATTATGTTGAGGAATTTCTTGCCATGTCTGATGCGATAATGTGCAAAGGTTCCGGTCTAATATGCATCAAAGGGTTTCAATTGGTCCATATCTGGGGACTGACTTTGCTATGGAAGTTTATTAATCTAAGCAAAATGACAAGGAGCTCCATCTTCCATAAATAGGGAGTTAACTCGGTTCATTTTACCACTTGAGAATATTGGTAGAAGCCATTCCTTGTAATATTAAAACACATTTAGCAGAATTTATGTTTCGTCCAATCTTCACCAGGTCTGAGCGACCATCATTCTAAATTATACCCCATACCATAACCGAGAAACGTCCATGTTTCAACGTTGGCTGCATCTTTTAAACTAAAATTCTTGCTGAAGGAGCCTCCATACGCATACTCTTCCACTGTCGTGAAATAATGCAAATTGTAACTCATCAGAGAAAATCACTTAAGTCCAAAAGGCCATAGGTCCCTCCACCATCTCATGAGCCCAATCTTTTCTGCGTTTGATATTGGCAGGATGAAGAAGAGGTTTTCTTCCCGAAACTCTACCATAGTAGCTCAACTTGTGAAGATACCTGACAGGGTTTGTTGCAATGCCAGAGGCTTTGAACCGAGGATCCTCTTATCCATTTATTTTCACAAGAAGCAAGGTTCTTGCAGAGGGCCTGGGGCGGCCTGGATGAGAGTTTGTGCCCTCTTCGTCCTCTCCTGTGAATTGTACAATCACGCTATTAACAGGAGAAAGGCGTATTGAAAGATTTTCGGCTATTTTGTGTTGACTAAGACCATATTGACCCACGATTTGACCTCGCAGAATTTCTGATAGGTCTGATGCCCCTTGGGTTCGTAGCATGCTTCAGTGTTGTTAGATGCAATTTTAATGAGATACCTTAACTTATTTCAGCACTATTTTAAAATGTAAATATAAATAAGTATATATTAATCTTGGGAAATATATTTATCTTAGTGTATATTCTTTTCTGCCATGTATATATATATATATATATATATGTATATATATATATATATATATATATATATATATATATATATATATATATATATATATATATACACTACCAGTGAAAATGGGCATTTGAATATTTTGTCATTATAAAATATTGTTTATATTAAACGTATTATTGTCAATCAAATAAGTTAAGCGCTCGAATTGCTTTAATCATTGGGCTAAAGACAAGTTTTTCTGGATCGCATTAAATAAAAATAAAAAAATAACTAAAAGAAACTACTAAAACTTTTGACTCCTCAAAATAATTCTCTTTGTCTGAGATTTTTTGATTCTGTTCATTAAATACTAGATATAAATTATGAATTGTTCCGTCCATTTCTAGATAAATACTTTATTCATTATTCTCAAGAATAACACAGTGGTGCTAATAGAGCAGACTGTTTGAAGATACTGGTTTCCTGACCTAAAATTCACCAAACATTAGTGTTGTATTTTTTTCTCACTTTGCAAAACCCAATCCTGTTTCACAAAGCCCCCACCAAATCCCTTACAAAACGTCATGAACAATTATGATGACGAGGGGAGGATTTGTCATGATTTTGCCATTGCCTATGACCTCACTCAGATTGTTCACGAACCCACCCGTGTGCCCGATACACCCGGTCAATATGCAAGCCTTCTAGACCTTTTCCTTACAACATCCCCAGAACTGTGTTCATGTTCAGTTCTATCTCCTCTGGGATCCTCTGACCACTCCGTCGTAACAGTTAAGATAAAAATGAAATGTTATAAGTCTTCAGACGTACCTCTCCACCGTACTGTATATCCATACCCTATGGCTGACTGGGACAGCTTCCGTACATTCATATCTGACCTACCTCTGCATTCCATGTTTAAAAAGGATGTGTTTTCTATAGTATCAGACCTGACCGAATGGTTAATTGTAGGCATAGATCGATTCATACCATCCAAAAAATTCCAACAAACACCTAAAAGCCAGCCATGATTCTCCCCTGAATACCATCGCGCACAGAAATCACCTTTTCCATAGCTACCAACGTAATAGATGTACTGAGACTAAAGTTGCTTTCAGGACTGCCAGCAACCACTGTAAAAGAGTAATAAAACATGCAAGAGAGCTATATGCTCAGTCTGTTAAATCCAAAGTAGCTGAGCAGCGGCTTGGTTCCCACCAGTTCTTGCAAATAGCAAACAGGATCTTGAATAGAAGCGTGCGTTCTATCCCAACTATCATCAATGGACATGAGGTCATCTCCTCAGCATCAGACAAGGCCAGACTATTTGCCAAGAACTTTGCAGCTAATTCTACCCTATGCGACAATGACCATCAACTCCACGTATTTCCTCCTATAACAGACAACACGCTATGCAACATACAAATATCTGTGCGTGAGGTCGCCAAGCTAATCAAGAACCTTGATTCCAGTAAAGCAACTGGCCCTGACGGCATTCCTATTATAGTGCTGAAAAAGCTCCAACCAGAACTTGCCCCCATACTTACAAAACTGTTTAAGCGTTGCCTTAAGGAGAAGTGCTTTCCAACACCCTGGAACACCTCATCAATATGCCCTGTATTTAAGAATTCAGGTGAAAAGTCATCTCCCTCTCAGTACAGACCAATGAGTCTCCTGTATATCATGAGTAAGTTGTTGGAATCCATATTAAATAAAGAAGTAGTCAACCACCTCAACAGAAACAACCTTCTTAGTGACATGCAATATGGTTTCCGCTCTGCAAGATCTACAGCAGATGTGCTAACGCTTATATCACATAAGATTAGTGAATCTCTTGACAAAGGTTTCCTTTCCAGTGCAATTGCTCTTGACATATCGAAGGCCTTCGATAAGGTATGGCATAAGGGCCTACTTCAAAAGATTTCCAGCTACGGTATTACTGGAAATGTTTTCTCAATTATTAAATCATTTCTCTATGATAGGTTCATAAGAGTAGTGGTTGATGGGCAGAAATAAGAGGCTCACAGTCCCTCAGGGATCGATCCTGGGCCCAACTCTCTTCCTGATCTACATCAATGACCTCCCAAAACACATACTTAAATCATTCGTTGACATCTATGCTGATGACACGATCATCTATGGCAACACATCAAAGGCCGTAAATGACAAAGTTCTCTCTAATTCTCTCTCCTCTGATCTTGAGCACGTGGTACAATGGGGAAGAGATGGCTGGTCACTTTCAATTCATCCAAAACCAAGCTTCTATCTTTACATCATCAACGCTCTGATCCCCATCTGGCATCAATTGAACTGGATGGCTCCCGTCTTGGGGAGGCTCCATGTTTTGACAAGCTTCTGGGTTTGACCTTTACTCCTGACCTGAAATGGAACACATACATCAAATCTGTTGCCAGGGACGCTGGGAAAATGGTGGGATCCAGAAGATATCTCACTACTGATGCAATTCTCTATATTTATAAAAGGCAAGTACGTCCAAGGATGGAATACTGCTGCCACATCTGAGCAGGAGCTGCTAAAAACAGCCTATCCTGCCTTGACAGAGTACAAAATAGACTTCGTGGTTTAGTGAGGGATGCCCCTTTCTCTTCCCTGCAACCTCTCTCCCACAGAAGAGACGTTGCGAGCCTGTCTTTGTTTTATCATTATTTCCATGGCAGGTGCTCGTCTGAGCTCCAATCCCTAATCCCCCCTCGCCAATCTTTCACGAGAAACATCCGTCTGGTTGAAACTACTGTCAATAATTTTCCCCACTCTTTATCTTGTGCCTAAATCCAAACGTAGATTCCATAAGCAAAGCTTCTTTCTTAGAACTGCACGCCAGTGGAACTCCCTGCCGCTTGCCTGTTTCCCACCTGACTACAACTTGGACGTCTTCAAGTCCAACATAAACAAACTCCTGACAAACCGCCCCCTTAAGTAAGACACTCTAACTAAACACCCAATACGGATGATTACTACAATACTGTCTCATTGATTACTGTGCACGCAATAACCCTTATCCCTGAGTGGCCTTCGGGCCTTGATAAGTGGTGAACCCCATGTAAAAAAAATTACTTCAAAATATAAGAACATATAGCATAGAAACTTTCACCAACATAACTGAGCCCGAAAAGGGTTGATGTGCCGTAAAAGAAAACACCCAAACAAAACACCATGGATAAATATTTGAATGTATGAAGATATTGAAGCAAGAAAACTTTTATCAAAATGACCGGATTAGATATCATATAGCTTAAAAAGGGTTGATATATCGTAAAACAGACACAACCATATCGTGCACCATGAATAAATATGTGAAGATATATAGCGATCGCATCATAAACGCTTTTACTAAAATTATCGGATTCGATTTTAAATAACGCGAAAAGAATTGATATGCCGTAAATCTAAGCAAACAAACTAACCAAGATAAATGCAAATTTAACATGAATCCAATAAATATCTCTACGACTATATAAAACGAACGTTGTCTGTGTGTCTGTGTGTCTTTGAACTAAAAAACGGCTGGGCCAATTTTCATGAGACTTCACACGAAAGTACTTTATGTTCCTAGCAGCGTTCTTAGATAGGTTTTGTACTGAAATATCTGCGATAAGTATTTAGAATCGAAATAATCCGATAAAATAAGGAACAGACGATTTTGACCAAAGATAACACGTTATACAACCTAACATCACAAGTGCATTTGAAACGTTTTATTAACACACAAGCCGAAAGGCTGAACATATAAAATCAACTGTAGGTTCTTTGATATGACAATGACGCGTTCGAAATGAATATCTGATTTCAGAACACAATTCAGTAGGTTCTTTCATATGAGAGAGGTGCGTCCGAAATGAATGTTTCTGTTCAAAGCACGATTGAACCATGATACTTGACTTTTTCATTTTAAACTTTAATTGAAGCCATTACATACAAAAATAATTTTATATAAATCAACAGCAAGTTCTCTACAGTGCAATGTAGATTACAATGTATTGTGCTAAGTCACCGCAAGAAGGCATGTAGAGGTTGTACTGCGATTTGTCCTCAACTAGAGGAATCAATCAATCGATTTGATTAAAAAATGGACGGTTTTCCCGATTTCGATGGCCCTAAAAATATGAGAGTGTGGAACATTCGTCTCCCATTATTCAATTCCGCGCAACGTCGGACCTCCCTGCTAGTTTCCTATGAATATGAATATTTCGAATAAATAATTTTAGCATTCATATGTTTTTTTTTAATTTCGTGGAATATTTTACAAATATCATGACAAAGTCATATTCCTCAGTTTAGGTTTAGTATCATATATTTTTTTTTTTTTTTACAAAGGGGAGATCCACTTGCCGTCTATTTCATAGAATGAATCTGTACAGGGATAGATAATCTACGTATTTATACAAACACTCAAGTTCAGCACCTGCAGCTTAAATTATTGGAAATAATCTAAACGAAAATGTGGCTCTCTTGAGGTGGTTTTAAGCCAGACGCGCATTACCACTCAATCACGTAGTGATGCTTAAACACAGCTTTGGGGCAAATGTATCTCTTATGCTGAAATACTTAATGATTTATACCGAAACTATGTTTAGTTTTATATCCGAACATAAACATAGACTGGACTTTATATCGGCCATATTTTTTTTTGTTACCAAAAATAATTCGATTTCGATGTTATTTTTATTTATTTTTTTTTTTTACCTATTTAAAAAAAAAGTGCGTGTGCCGTCTTTTGGAAGGCGTGGAAGTTTTTCTCTTATGTTTTAATGGAAATCGTTCTAGACAAGGCTTGAAACCACTTGATGTAGGGAACTAAAAAGTCAACGATAAGTGTTTACAGATTTCTAGCTAAAAAACAACAATTCTCTCCCCTTTGTCAGAAACATCGCTCATAGAACATGAGGACTAAAGGACAAAATAAGACTTCCGAATTACAACTACTATGACTATGGATTGGGGGTAAGAAATGGTTTGTTTCGTTTTATCTCGTTAAAACTCAGCTGTTGTCCGTACTTGTGCGGGATTTGAACCAGACGTAATTAACTGCCCGGTCGGCTTAGCTCGGAACATGACGTCATGAGTTCGGTTTTGACTGTACCTATTTACAATGCCTCACCACGGGACAGAGTTAGACACCAGGGTCGTTTTTTAACGTGGAGAAAAGGTACAAAAATAAAAATTGTCTCAGTCGTGAAGGATTTCTCCCCCACCGAAAGAGAACAAGAAAATGAAGTGCAGCATCTGAAGAACAGATGGTATTTATTTGCTCCCCCACCGAGCAAATTAGGCACAACGCCGATTTTTAATGTGAGGAGTGAAGGGGAAATGGGGACCAGCTCCCCGGGGAGTAGGGGAGCTGGATAGTGACAATTGGTATGAAGGGTTTCCCCTACATTGGCCCAGGTCTTATATGTGGGGTCGCCCCCACATATGGTCTTTACTTGCAGTATCTGCCGGAACAGATGGTATTTATTTGCTCCCCCACCGAGCAAATTAGGCACAAGGCCGATTTTTAATGTGAGGAGTGAAGGAAGGGGGAAGGGAAAAAGGGGACCAGCTCCCGAGAGGTGGGAAATGGGAGCTGGTTAAAGTTCAGACATGTGGGGTTGCCCCCACATCTGGTCTTTGCTAGTCATAGCTAGTCATAGCTTGCAGTATCTGCCGGAACAGATGGTATTTATTTGCTTCCCCACCGAGCAAATTAGGCACAAGGCCGATATTTAAAGTGAGGAGTGAAGGGGAAATGTGGATCAACTCCCCAGGGAGTAGGGGAGCTGGATAGTGACAATTGGTATGAAGGGTTGCCCCTACATTGACCAAGGTCTTATATGTGGGATTGCTCCCACATATGGTCTTTGCTTGCAGCATCTGTCGGAACAGATGGTATTTATTTGCTCCCCCACCGAGCAAATTAGGCACAAGGCTAATTTTTAATGTGAGGAGTGAAGGGAGGGGGAAGGGAAAAAGGGGACCAGCTCCCGAGAGGTGGAAATGGGAGCTGGTTAATAGTCAGGCATGTGGGGTTGCCCCCACATCTGATCTTTGCTAGTCATAGCTAGTCATAGCTAGTCATAGCTTGCAGTATCTGCCGGAACAGATGGTATTTATTTGCTCCCCCACCGAGCAAATTAGGCACAAGGCTAATTTTTAATGTGAGGAGTGAAGGGAGGGGGAATGGAAAAAGGGGACCAGCTCCCGAGAGGTGGGAAATGGGAGCTGGTTAAAGGTCAGGCATGTGGGGTTGCCCCCACATCTGGTCTTTGCTAGTCATAGCTAGTCCTAGCTAGTCATAGCTTGCAGTATCTGCCGGAACAGATGGTATTTATTTGCTCCCCCACTGAGCAAATTAGGCACAAGGCCGTTTTTAATGTGAGGTAAAAACCAGCTCCCCTAAAAGTAGGCAAAAAGGGGGCACTCTGGTTACCAAAAATAATAATTGTCCCAGTATAAAGGGTTTCCCCTCCATTGACTGGTACAAATTATCTTAAGTGCAGTATCTGCCGGAACAGATGGTATTTATTTGCTCCCCCACCGAGCAAATTAGGCACAAGGCCGATTTTTAATGTGAGGAGTGAAGGGAGGGGGAAGGGAAAAAGGGGACCAGCTCCCGAGAGGTGGGAAATGGGAGCTGGTTAATGGTCAGGCATGTGGGGTTACCCCCACATCTGGTCTTTGCTAGTCATAGCTAGTCATAGCTTGCAGTATCTGCCGGAACAGATGGTATTTATTTGCTTCCCCACCGAGCAAATTAGGCACAAGGCCGATTTTTAAAGTGAGGAGTGAAGGGGAAATGTGGATCAACTCCCCAGGGAGTAGGGGAGCTGGATAGTGACAATTGGTATGAAGGGTTGCCCCTACATTGACCAAGGTCTTATATGTGGGATTGCTCCCACATATGGTCTTTGCTTGCAGCATCTGTCGGAACAGATGGTATTTATTTGCTCCCCCACCGAGCAAATTAGGCACAAGGCTAATTTTTAATGTGAGGAGTGAAGGGAGGGGGAAGGGAAAAAGGGGACCAGCTCCCGAGAGGTGGGAAATGGGAGCTGGTTAAAGGTCAGGCATGTGGGGTTGCCCCCACATCTGGTCTTTGCTAGTCATAGCTAGTCATAGTTAGTCATAGCTTGCAGTATCTGCCGGAACAGATGGTATTTATTTGCTCCCCCACTGAGCAAATTAGGCACAAGGCCGTTTTTAATGTGAGGTAAAAACCAGCTCCCCTAAAAGTAGGCAAAAAGGGGGCACTCTGGTTACCAAAAATAATAATTGTCCCAGTATAGAGGGTTTCCCCTCCATTGACTGGTACAAATTATCTTAAGTGCAGTATCTGCCGGAACAGATGGTATTTATTTGCTCCCCCACCGAGCAAATTAGGCACAAGGCCGATTTTTAATGTGAGGAGTGAAGGGAGGGGGAAGGGAAAAAGGGGACCAGCTCCCGAGAGGTGGGAAATGGGAGCTGGTTAATGGTCAGGCATGTGGGGTTACCCCCACATCTGGTCTTTGCTAGTCATAGCTAGTCATAGCTTGCAGCATCTGCCGGAACAGATGGTGTTTATTTGCTCCCCCACCGAGCAAATTAGGCACAAGGCCGTTTTTAATGTGAGGTAAAAACCAGCTCCCCTAAAAGTAGGCAAAAAGGGGGCACTCTGGTTACCAAAAATAATAATTGTCCCGGTATAGAGGGTTTCCCCTCCATTGTCTGGTACAAATTATCTTAAGAGCAGTATCTGCCGGAACAGATGGTATTTATTTGCTCCCCCACCGAGCAAATTAGGCACAAGGCCGATTTTTAATGTGAGGAGTGAAGGGAGGGGGAAGGGGAAAAGGGGACCAGCTCCCGAGAGGTGGGAAATGGGAGCTGGTTAAAGGTCAAGCATGTGGGGTTGCCCCCACATCTGATCTTTGCTAGTCATAGCTTGCAGTATCTGCCGGAACAGATGGTATTTATTTGCTCCCCCACCGAGCAAATTAGGCACAAGGCCGATTTTTAATGTGAGGAGTGAAGGGAGGGGGAAGGGAAAAAGGGGACCAGCTCTCAAGGGGTGGGAAATGGGAGCTGGTTAAAGGTCAGGCATGTGGGGTTGCCCCCACATCTGGTCTTTGCTAGTCATAACTGGTCTTTGCTAGTCATAGCTTGCAGCATCTGCCGGAACAGATGGTGTTTATTTGCCCCCCCACCGAGCAAATTAGGCACAAGGCCGATTTTTAACGTGAGGAGTGAAGGGAGGGGGAAGGGAAAAAGGGGACCAGCTCCCGAGAGGTGGGAAATGGGAGCTGGTTAATGGTCAGGCATGTGGGGTTTTTATTTAAATGCTGCCCACGTCAGCATTATGTGGCACAAGGCCGGAAAGTGGGAACCCCGCAGGCTCCCCTAAAGGAAGGGCACTCCTGCAATTTTAAAAATTGCCTGAGTAACCCCGTCGGCATTCCCCGGTCGGGGCGCCTTAGGCAGCAAGCAATAAACTTGCCCCACCGGAAAGCCCGGTGGCAAGGCCTGGGAGGGTGGACCTCCTAGGTATTACCCAGGCGGTTCCCAGTATAGAGGGTTTTTATTTAAATGCTGCCCACATCAGCATTATGTGGCACAAGGCCGGAAAGTGGGAACCCCGCAGGCTCCCCTAAAGGAGGGGCACTCCTGCAACTTTAAAAATTGCCTGAGTAACCCCGTCGGCATTCCCCGGTCGGGGCGCCTCAGGCAGCAAGCAATAAACTTGCCCCACCGGAAAGCCCGGTGGCAAGGCCTGGGAGGGTGGACCTCCTAGGTATTACCCAGGCGGTTCCCAGTATAGAGGGTTTCCCCTCCATTGACTGGTACAAATTATCTTAAGTGCAGTATCTTCCGGAACAGATGGTATTTATTTGCTCCCCCACTGAGCAAATTAGGCACAAGGCCGTTTTTAATGTGAGGTAAAAACCAGCTCCCCTAAAAGGGGTCACTCTGGTTACCAAAAATAATTGTCCCAGTATAGAGGGTTTCCCCTCCATTGACTGGTACAAATTATCTTAAGTGCAGTATCTTCCGGAACAGATGGTATTTATTTGCTCCCCCACTGAGCAAATTAGGCACAAGGCCGTTTTTAATGTGAGGTAAAAACCAGCTCCCCTAAAAGTAGGCAAAAAGGGGGCACTCTGGTTACCAAAAATAATAATTGTCCCAGTATAGAGGGTTTCCCCTCCATTGACTGGTACAAATTATCTTAAGTGCAGTATCTGCCGGAACAGATGGTATTTATTTGCTCCCCCACTGAGCAAATTAGGCACAAGGCCGTTTTTAATGTGAGGTAAAAACCAGCTCCCCTAAAAGGGGTCACTCTGGTTACCAAAAATAATAATTGTCCCAGTATAGAGGGTTTCCCCTCCATTGACTGGTACAAATTATCTTAAGTGCAGCATCTGCCGGAACAGATACTACACTTTGATCTTGGCCAAAAGGCCAAGAAGGACGCTCGGTTTTTACTGTAATCTTACGTAAGACGCTCATAAAAGCGCGGCAGACGATTCTTGAGGAAAAAGAAAAAAAATCATTAAGAAAATCATTAAGAAAAATAATCATTAAATTTTGGGTAAAAGAGAAAAAAATCTTTAAATTAAATAAACAACACACCTTCAAACGGCCGTTCCTAACAACTTTATAGAAGATGAATATCTCCACGTTGGATCAACAATCAGTTACAGACGCCAGAAGCTTCGCAACAGTTATCGTTTCGAGTTTATGTGGAGATGGAAATTTGATAATGAACCGTTTGTCTCCATCTTAAACGATATATCGGAAAACTACCCGGTTGGAGAAGTTACGTCCACACCCTCTGTCTCTTTTCACGCCACTTTAACATCGTCTGATGCAACCGTAGAAAAGTCTACCTAATCCTAAGGGAATATCTCCCCTCCCCTAAATTCACTCCCCTCCCGCCAAAAATGGTTACCCCCACCAAAAAAAAAACAAAAAACAAAAACAAAATACAACTTGTTTATTTTTTCACTTAAAAGAAATTCGTTCCAAAAATAAAACAGAAATTGTTACGGTAGGTCGTTTTTTTTTTGGTTATATATTTTTCTGGTGATTCTTTTATATTTGCATGTTTTCTTCAGTGTTTTTCTTCTTTGGGTAGTGTTGTTACGCTTTGATAATCGGCGACACTCGGCGAAAACCGGCGGTTAGCGTCCTGGTCCAAGCAAAGCCGAGCGACCAGTTAGTTACGCCTGGTTTAAATTCTGCACAAGTACCTGCTGTCTTTCAATCGTAAGTGTGTCCGTTTTCCTCCTGAGATTCTTACTATGGCGACGCTCTCGATGAGAAATCGACTTTGAAACTTCTAGGTCTTTATTCATTAAATTTTCACGGAGCTCATGTATTAGATCCATTGACCTTTCCGCTTCCCGTAAAATCGGTTCTCTGTATCGCTATAAACACTTCTTGCGCCTACTATAAGAGCACGTATAGAGCAATGTTGTCATATTTGAGCTGACGAATCTATGTCCTATTAAAAAGTTCGTGATGAAGTGCAGAAACCTATCTCTAACTTGTTTGGCCTCACACTTTCTTCTTCACTGCAACTTCACTCACAGACGTGATGTTGCTAATCTCAATTTTTTCATGAATGCCATAATAATAGCATGTGTTCCTGAAGCGTAGTCTGATCTATTCTCTGCTTCATTTGTTCACGCTCGTTTGACTCGTTGGTCTACTGGTCTCCATTAATTTGTTGTTTTAAAACCTCATTCTAGTACAGCTTTATATTGAGTAGTTTCTTTCCCCCAAACTCTAAGATTGTGAAACTCTCTTCCTGCTCACTGCTTTCCTCCTATCTACAGCGTTGGTCTTTGCAAGACTAAGGTCAATAAACATCTGTCTTTGCAATAATCATCTTTTGTTCTTGTAAGCTCATTGCATGTAATGGCTTTACGCCTGGTCCGGAGCGATTTTCATACAAACATTCGGAAGAGAGAAAGAGCCAGAAAGATATTTGCTATCAATAGTCTTCGAAATGCTGACACATGTATTGTTGTGTCGTTTGCATTGATGTCACCAAATGACCTCAGAATATATTTTTGAAGATATCGAAATGTAAATATCTAATGTCATAATATGTAATATTCGTGGAATATAAATATAATGCAATATCGTAGAATCTAAAAATAAACAAATGAAGCTTGCATGATCCCCCGTGAGTGCACAGTAAACGAGGCATAAAAAATGACTAAGTTCAGCATTTGCCTCCACCATTTAGCTCCAAAACACCCCAGGGGACGTCACGTCAAATCCTGGTGAAAATGAACAAACGGTGATGTAAATTTGAGTTCAGCACCATGCAAAAAAAAAAAAAAAAAAAAAAAATAGAAATGACTAAGGCCATCATTTGCCTCCTCTATTTAGCCCCAAAAGTTCCCAATGCCTTAAATATTTAAATTTGAGTTCAGCACCATGCAAAACTGCTACATTTTGAAGATTTTGGACAAACATGGTAAAATAGTCACAAAACTGGAATGTTTTTATTAGCCCTAAAAGATGTCCTGGAGCACACCCAAGAGTTATCGCGAAGTATAGGCAAACAAAATTATATAGAAATCAGTAAGTTACAACTTTTCAGAAAGTTTTATAAAAATCCAAGACATCAATTTATACAAATAAGCACAAAAGTGTCAATTTTAGCCATTTTAAATCGAGGATCACCCCTAGGGAGGGGGGAAACCGAAGTTTTCCCGGAAAATCCGTTCTGTTACTTTTTTTTTTACTCATATCATGCTTAATAGTTGTGCGAAATTTCAAAAAATTCCAAGGCGTAGTTATTGAGAAAAGTGCGGACAGACGAACGAACGAATAGACGAACGGACGAACGGACGAACGGACGAACAGAGAAGGGTGAATTTACAGGTCCACCCTCCTTTTGTCGGGGACGCCCCCCCCCAAAAAAAAATCAAAAGAAAAGGTGATAAGAGGAAAATGCCTTCACTACCATACGTCTTTTCCCCTGCTTCTTCCCGATTTAGCATATGTGAAGGGAGGAACGTATCTTTAAATTCTATAAAGAGTCATACATACTTAGTAATTTTTCAAATTAAATTTCTTTTCTTGATTCAATCATTTTTTATTGTACACATGACTTACCTTTTTTATTATCTCCGACCAAATTAACGGAGAGTAACAAAATGCCCCCCTGCTGTTGGATATTTGGCAGGTGACCCCAGGAAGAGAAACATTCAATGGGTTGCACACACGCAAATTAATTTCATTTGATGAATGCGATGCTTTCCAGCATTGTCTGTTGAAATGCAAAATTTGACCAGAAATATATGAGAGGATATTGGTCAAAAGGTCGAGACAATAGACAACGGGTAATATTAAACATTCCCAGATGAAGGAATTTTTATATAAATCGATACAACGGAAAGCGGGAAGAGTTAGCCACAGAACGAAGACAAGCTGATACATTTTTCATCACTGCCAAAACATCCCCACCACACCTCACCACGCGCCCTCACTGATGTCAACACCTGTTATACTAAATAGAAAAGGTTGTCATTGGGAATAAACAAAATATTTTTATAAACCAGCTGTGTTGTGTTTTATGCGCTGTCAGGTGTATATATCGTAGATCAGTGACAAAAGTCGCTTTACAAATTATATAAACTGAAAAGCACATTAAACGACCGGCCGCAACAAGTATATAACAATTGTATTCGTGTTATTGTAAATGTGCTGCGATCATAAAACCCGAATGTACACATCACAATTCGTCAGCAATGGCACATGCTAATTACATAGCACGCTTCGAAAGCTATTGTAGGACGTCTTCTGACGGCCACCCCTTTTCTCACGGAAGAGACATACCGAGTGTATCACTGCTCCATATTTATTTTCATAGATAGTGCTCAGTTGAAGTTCAATATGTAATCTCCTTCTATAAAACATTCACGGCAAACTCTCGTCTAACTACAACCATAGATTCATTTTCGGTGATCCTATGACTCTTCTCCTACTCTGTCCCTAAATTCGCATTTTCTATAAGTTATATTTATAACACAAGAAGCAAAAGACTCAATTCCTTGAATTTAGTTGAAACCCTATTAGGAATTTGCTTGAGTGAATCTCTTTTTCTATTCTTGTTGCAGTTTTACTAATAATGGTACTGAAATATTAAACATGTTTTACCTGGGATGACGTTATATACCTGATAGTAGAGGGACCTTAAGTTCGGAGTGACTTTTTTTTCGAATGAAAACCGATTAAAAATTTTTCCACATGTCTGAATACTTTATATACTAAATTTCAAATGTAGATCGAAAATTCGTTGAATATATAGGTTAAGAATTGTCCTCACAACACACGCTTTCAATTACACACACACACACACACATATATATATACATATATATATATATATACACATACACATTTTATATATATATATATATATAGCGCAACGGTTAGAAGCTCCGACTGTCGTTTGGGGGATCGGGGTTCGATCCTGGCTCGAGTTGCTTGTCTACCCGCACTGACAAGTTGTGAAACAGCGAAACAGTACTATATGTAGATTATATATATATATATATATATATATATATATATATATATATATATATATATATATATATATATATATATATATATATATATATAAAGAGAGAAAGACTTAGAAAAAGAGATGGAACGAGTAAGAAAGAAAGATGAAAAAACAGACAGAAAGAAAGAGAAAGAAATCATAAAAAGAGAAAAAGTATAAAAAAAGAAAGGCAAATAAAGAGAGAGAGAGAGAGAGAGAGAGAGAGAGAGAGAGAGAGAGAGAGAGAGAGAGCGAAAGACTGTCATATAAATGATAGGGGTAATATAAAATTCATGGCGAAAGAGTGAAGAAAATGGAAACATCCCTTTTCTTCCGCGGGCCAAAAATACCGCTTGATTTCCTGTTGTTATATCTGGATAGTTTCACGCTTTTATAATATTCTTGGAACCCCTTCAGGGGTAAATCTTTTTCAGTATAAAAACTTACCCCCATCCTCTCAACTAATTCCAACGCAACCACTTTTTTTATTTTTCGTTTTGTATATCCGTCCTCTATGCTCTACGAAATGTCTTGTCCGACGGTCTGCACACCTGTCACACTTTCGTTTACAATAGCATTTGCGGCGTTCTATCATGTTTGAGTGCGAAAAAATCATTTGCCTTGCTCTATCATGCTTAAGTTTGAAACAGAATTGTAATAAATCTGTCACACTTAAACTTCAATACTGTCATGCTTAATTTTAAAATAGAATTTTCGTGGATCTGCCACGCTTGAGTTTGAAATGGAATTTTCTTAAATTTGTCATGCTTAAATTTGAAATCGAATTTTCATGAATCTGTTATGCTTAAGTTTGAAATATAATTTTAATGGATCTATCACGGTTAAGATTGAAATAGGATTTTCTTAAATCTTCCATGCTTAATTTTGAAATTGAATTTTTATGAATCTTTAACTCTTAAGTTTGAAATAAAATTTTTGTAGATCTATCATGCTCTACTTTTAAATATAATTTTAATGGATCTATCACGCTTAAGTTTAAAATAGGATTTTTGTGGATCCAACATGTATAAGTTTGAAATCGAACTTTTATGATTCTGTCATACTTAAGTTTAAAACAGAATTTTTGTAGATTTGTCATGCTTAAGTCTTTAATCGAATGTTCGTGGATCTCTCACGCTTATGTTTGCAATATAATCTTTTTGATATGTCATTTTTAAGTTTTTAATCTAATTTTCTTAAAGCTATCATGCTCAAGTTTGAAGTACAATTTTCTTAAATCTGTCATGCTTAAGTCTGAAATCTAATTTCATGAATCTGTCACGTTTTAGTTTGAAATAAAAGTTTCAGATGCGACAATGCATCTAAGAGGCTTTACTAATCTCTCGGTATGTCACGATTAACTTTGAAATAAAATTTTCGCTGGTCTGTCGTGTTTAATCGTCAAATATAATTTTTATTAATCTGTTACGCTAAAGTTTGAAACATCATTTTCTGTCGACGTGTCAGGCTTAAGTTTTATAAATAGAATTTTCGTCAGTCTGCCACACTTAAATTTCAAGTGTATTTTTGTGGATTTATTACGCTTTGAAATAGAATTTTCAGATGTGACAGCGCAAACTATCTTAGAGGCTTTCCCATATACGTCGGCCTGTCGCGCTTAGTTTCGAAATTGTATTTTCTTTGGTCCGTCACGTTTAAGCTTGAAACATCATTTTCGTCATTCTGTCATGCTTAAGTTTGAAATATGATATTTTCAGATTTGTCACAATTCAGTTCGGAATAGCATTTTTTTTTATCCTTGACGCTTAATAACTTCAAACATTATTTTCGCCATTCTGTCACGCTTAAGTTTGAAATAGCATTTAATTTGATCATTCAGGCTTGAGCTATAAACATCATACTCGTTGTCGATCACGCGTAAGTTAGAAATAGCATTTCACTTAATAAAAGTGTAGATTGAAGGAATGCATCTCAAGACAATGCACCCCATCCCCGTTTCACCAATGTCGCCATTACACGTATTTTCTCTCTGTCGTCTGCACTCATCGAAATATCAAATGTTTCGTATTGATTTTTTTCGTTTCTATTTCGCCTGTTTTCTTTTGCGTCACCCACCACAAAAACAAGCAAAAAACAATGCTAAAGATTTTTCTTTTTTAGATTAAATTCGTCCACTATTATCACGTATATCACGTCGTTGTCGGTGCCACTTTACTTTGTTCCGTACCACTTCTACATTTATAGTTTTAAAAGCAACCGCGAAATTGCGAGATAACACGAGATCTCGCGACCGTGAGATTACGTGATGTAAAATTACCGTTCCGTGTAGCTGTGCGTGTAACGCTTAGGAATGGATGTACGAAACGAAAAACTAAACGAAATCATTATTTTGAGAAAAGGAATTAAATAGAAAAAAAAAAAATGGATAGAAAAAAAAAAAAATAAAAAGAGATATGAAGAAAGCGAGTAAAGAAGGAAGATAGGAAGGACATAGCGGGAGAAGGTGAGAAACGGAGAAGTTAATTTAATTTTTTATTTTTTACGGCATATCAATCCTGGTTGATTGATGTAAAGCTGAATTTACTGATGTTTTGTAAAAGTCTGTCTGTTCCAAGCTCGTAATATCTTTTCGTTGCCATTTTACTTCTTTTCACCCAAAACAAGGCGTATTGCCATTTAGATGGAAAGGGCTGCTATTTGGGACCATTTCTAACAGGGGGTTGTGGGGAGTTGAGCAACGAGATGCCTGTTCATATTAAATTTAAACTCCTGCGTGTAAGTACAGTGAGGGAAGCAGGAAACAGAGAGAGAGAGAGAGAGAGAGATAGAGAGAGAGAGAGAGAGAGAGAGAGAGAGAGAGAGAGAGAGAGAGAGAGAGTGCCAAAGTCTTGACGTTCTATTATATTGTTGGTTCCCGGAAAACGCCGGACCATAATCAGCAAGGATTATATTTATTAATATGGTTGTTTCGAAGTCAAGATGTTTTGTCAGATAAAATATGTATTAACTTTAGAATTTTATGTTAAAACAAACAGCTAAGAATGTTAGTTGTCAATTATAATAGTAGATGGATTCTGTGACAAGTATCATGTGATTTGATTCTTCAGTGCTATGTTGCAGTGATGACGTAATTAGAAAGGCGAAGAAAGTCAGTTGGAGTTCACGTCTGGGAGTGAAGTCGACAGCCACGGCTAAAACAACAGTGAGATGTAATTATCAAAAAAAAAAAAAAAAAAGAAAAAAAAAAAAGAAAAAAAAAAAAAGAAAAAAATGCCTGCAATGCGAGAACAAAGAGAAATAAATGTAGAAAAACAATTTAGGTTGTCTGAGTCGGGAAAAATGACTTACATTTTCAGGAGCACGCCTCGAACGATATGGCAATCGTTGCAACCAAAAAGGTATGTCCTTCCTTTGTCTTGGTAAGCAGACACAGATGTTTATTCGTCCCGTGAGGAACTGGTTGTAAGATGTTATTCGTCGTTTTCGTTGAACTGTTGTTGAAAGTATCTATATTTAATTATTATGTGTTAACACCACACACACACACACACACACACACACGGACACACACACTCATACACACATACACACAACACGAACATTATTTGACGATCACAGACACTCTTAAATATATATATACACATTTATGAAATAGACCCAACTATGTAACAGTCTGAGGGGAGAAGCTATTATAATAAAAGGCTCTTTGACATCTCGGAACCTTTACAAGAGTAGATTTTTCTTGATGGTTAGGTTAGGCATATTTACTTCGAGTAGACACAGGTGTTACAAGTCTATCTGAGCATATTTCATTAAAATACTTGAAAACCAGATAAAAGGATGAAGCATTGCGGCGATGGGACAGTCATCAGTCAGTAACAGCACCGTTGCAATAAGCGACTTGAGACATTGCGTGCGAAGTCCTTTTCGACTCTTCGTTGTGGATAATCAGCCGGCGTTGTGTTTTGAACAGGATAAAATGTTGGTTGCTTAACATGAAAGTAGTTGCCTCTTTGCATAGTGAGCTCTCTTTGTTTTTTTTTCACTATTACATTATTGTTAAGTCGTCATGTTAGTGGCATTGAAGAGATAGTTTATCATGTCTTCTTTGCTTTGGTGTTGTAAAACGATAGCAAATTTGCTATGATAAATAACACCCTGTCCGAGAGCTCATCGTTTAGATTCGCAGGGAACACGAGTTGGAACAAATACATTGAGTACATTGCCAAGACTGCTGCAAAGAAGGTGGGCTCTCTATATAGTGTTAGAAAAACCATATATCTCTAAAAAGTCACTATTCATCGATGAAAGAAGTATTGTTGCTACATCTGGGCTAGTGAATCTATCGCAAGCCTTTCCATCTTAGACATGGTCCATAAAGAGTCCGCACTATCGGTCAAGCTCTAGCTTCTGTCACATCGTCGCAATGTTGCATCCCTGTGCTTGTTTTATAAGCACTTTAATAGAGTGTGCTCTGATGAACTCATAGTACTTGTGCCCCCCTCGACGTACATATTCTTAACTAACCCGACAAGCAGCAAAATCCCACCCTTTCACTGTGAAGGCCCTTAGATGCTGGAAAGCCTTCTACTCCAATAGATTATTCCTTCAAACTGCTAAACTTTAGAATGCCCTTCTTGTTTCCTGCTCCCCTCATTGTACTTTAAATGAAATGTGAACAAATATATTACTACTCAACCACTTAGAATTCCCTGTTAGACGTTAGTCCAAATAATAGCCTCTTGCGATCAAGTGGATGAAAAAGAATAAAAATTAAATTTACAAATAAATAAAACAAATGCCAACATATTGCTTAGTTTTCACCACAGGGAGATGTTTTTTTTTCAATTAAGGTCACCACTTATCAAGGCCCGGAAGCTACTCGGGGATAAGGGTTATTGCGTGTACAGTCCACAATGGGATGGTATCGTAGTAATCGTTAGTATTGGAGATTTGATAAAGTGTCTTACTTAAGGGGGCAGTTCATCAGGAATTTGTTTATGTTGGACTTGAAGACATCCAAGTTGTAGTCAGGTAGGAAACAGGCAAACGGAAGAAAGTTCCACAGTCGTGCACTTCTAAGAAAGAAGCTTTGCTCATGGAATCTACGCTTTGATTTAGGCACAGATAAAGAGTGGAGAAAATTAATGACAGTGGTTTCAGCCACATGGATGATTATCGTGAAAGACTGGCGAGGGGGGACAGAGATTGGAGTTCAGACGAGCACCTGCTATGGAAATAACGATAAAACAAAGATAGGCTCGCAACGTCTCTTCTGTGGAAAAGAGGTTGTAGGAAAGAGAAAAGGGCATCCCCCACTAAGCCACGAAGTCTATTTTGTACTCTGTCAAGACAGTATAGGCTATTTTTAGCAGTTCCTGCCCAGATGTGGCAGCAGTACTCCATCCTTGGACCTACTTGGCTTTTACACAGATAGAGAATTGCATCAATAGTGAGATATCTTCTGGAGCGGTAGAAGGATCTCATCATATTCCCAGATGTGACACAAGGCCGGAATATGGGGAGAACCAACCAACGCTTCTAAAGAAGTTGCACCCTTGGCTTCTAAAAACAGTATGGTCAGGCTCGTCGACATTCCGTGGTAGGGTGACTCAAGCAGTTAGTAATAAACTAACTTTAAAGATGGGCGACAAGCTACTGTCCAGATAATCTAATTGGATCGAAGGATTCTTTGTTGCTATATTTATTACTAGCGGGGGTACCCGGCGTTGCCCGAGTGTTTGTTTCCGGGACGGGGGGGGAGTTTTAAAAAATGTTATGGTAGGTAAGTAGGAAGAATCAAACCCGGAGTCATGAGTAAAAGTAGGAAAATAAAGTGTGAAAAAAAAATCATCTGCAACGTTAACAGTTCGGCCACCAAGAAAAGTCCATTCCAGTTGTTTAGGAAAAAAAACAAAAAAAAACGACTACGGTAGCTCGGCGCGAACGTGAAAATATAATGTGAATTGTCCAGCACGCTAACCACTACGCCACAGAGCACTGCAGCTTAGTGTAGTGATTTTAAATAACGTCACATGAAAGAACTACGAAGCCAAACCGGTGTTCTCTTCTCAACTGTTCCTTGTGAACGATCCCCAAACGGTGTTAAGTGGTGGCAGGGGGAGGAGGAATTTATTAGAGAGAAAAATATTTTACCACTTCCATTGATCTTAACCGATTTTGGCCGTGACCTCTCAGCAGAAAAAGTATAGAAATCTAAGATTATCGAGGAATTTGAGAAATAATAAGCCTATAACACACCTCAGATATTGTTCTGCCGTTTGTGCATATTATATTTGCATGAAATATCTTGATTTTTAATCCTATTAATGTCAAAATCAGACGGGGAAAAAATGAGTTCATTTTATTTATATAGATAGAAGATAGAAGATAGAATAGAAGAATAGATAGAAGAAGACAAAGACTATTACAGATGAACATGATTCTTACCGTCCTCATATATTACTGCGAAACTAGGGCCATACATACCAGATATACCAAGAAACTAAACCTTTTATACATGACCTGCCTCCGTATATTGATGAAAATTCAGGGTCAAGACAAGATATCAGATAGAGGTTTTAACATAGTCAAGCCTCCCGTCAACATGCGGTCGCATTGTCAAGTTCGTTGGGGGGGGGAGGGGCTCATACATGACGCATACCAGATTTAAGCCTCCCAAAACAGCTCCTTTACAATGAATTCCTATTTACTTTGCCTTTCCACGGAAAGAGTTAGACAGCAGTGGAGAAAGAAACAAAAAATAAAAAATTGTCTCAGTCGTGAAGGATTTATCCTACACTGACAGAGAACAGAAAACTAAAGTGTAGCATCTGAAGAACTGATACTACACTTTGATCTTGTATTTATTTGCTTCCCCATTGAGCAAATTAGGAACAAGGCCGTTTTTTAATGTGGAAAGAGAGCCGAGAAGGAGGGAAGGGGAGCAGCTCCCCGAAGGAGGAAAAGGGAGAGCTGGTAGTGGTTGCCGCTACATGCACCAGAAACTTATAGCCACAAGGTCAATGGTCTTTGCTTGCATGATCTTTGCTTGCAGTATCTGTTGGAACAGATACTACACTTGGTATTTATTTACTTCCCCATGAGAGCAAATTAGGCAAGAGGCCGTTTTTTATGTGGAGAGAAGGAGGGTAAGGGGAAAGGAGGGCCAGCTCCCCAAGGAAGGGGAGGGGAGCGTGTAGAGCGCGCCTCTCTTTGTATATAGGGTTGCCCCTACATGGACCAGAAGCTCATTGCCACAAGGACAATGGTCTTTGATTGCAGTATCTGCCGGAACAGATTCTACACTTTGATCTTGGCCTATAGTTCAAGGAGTCTTCTCTTATGGTGCTGTTATCTAAAGGAAAAAGGACCGTAGAAGGACATCGCAAACTGTTCAAAGACAGTTCGAATGTCTTCCACAAACAGTTCGGTTTGTATTCCAACTCGGGCGAAAACCAAGACAAATGTTCCTGGAGTATCGCAAACGAAAAAGAGGCTACTATTGCTGAATCTTCATGCATTGAAAAACGCGAGATAGACCGTAGTGTTAGAAATGACAGAGCAGCCACCATCTTTGTTAAAGAATGATCCCAAAGGTGTACCACATACTGAATATACCTCAGAGCTCGAATCAGACTTTACCCGATAACTGTTTTTAATTGCTTCCCTTCTATTTAATAAAATTTTACATATCTTTAGTCCGTTTTTTTCATTTTGATTTTATTATTTCTATTAATGTCATCTGTTCAGTTAAAATTTTTAATTCGTTTAACAAAGCATCGAAAACGAGTCTTTTTAATACGAATCACTAAATATACGTATAAATATATATTCATAGCTTACTACTTAGCTCCATCATGTATTGAGCACTGTTGTAGAAATACTAAAAATCGATTCATAAAATATTATATTACCTCATAAGATTTCATATGAATACATGGATTTAAATATATATATATATATATATATATATATATATATATATATATAGAGAGAGAGAGAGAGAGAGAGAGAGAGAGAGAGAGGGGGAGAGAGAGAGAGAGAGAGAGAGAGAGAAAGAGACAGATAGAGATGTACTTCGGTTCTAAATTGAGAACGTTAAATGTTTTCTACTGCTCTTTATATAAGTCACTGCATCCAATGAAACGGCGATGAGAATTCGAATTTCACACACGACTTGGCATTGAGAAACTGACAATAACTCATTTTAACACTTATCTTTTACAAACATTTTTTGTATTTTCATTTCATTGTATATTTTATTTTAGTTTGAGAAAATAACGCTTCTCTTGCTCAGAATAACACTACACTTCACACTTCAGAAATGATAAAAGAACTATCGGAAAAATGTGTATGAAAAAGTATTTCTTTTGCCCAGCTGAGCATTACAGTGTCTTTAGACTTTTGACAAATTATTCGAGTGGATTAACTCTTATGTTTCATGTAAAGCAGTCGAAAACGAGTCTTTTTTTTTAATGACAAATCACTTAATGATTTAGACTTTTTGATACAACCATAACTACAACGAAGATCTCTATTATTTATTCAAAACTGAAAATATTAAAAAATATTTCACCAGCTATGGGCCTATAGCTTAATTATCTTGTGGATGCCTTGGTAAAGGCAAAGATTAAGGGAGTAAACTCTGACAAAAATCCGGTTTGTTGTCCAGACAGACAACTAGTGAAGCACTGCAACATTTTTCCGGCAACTCCTGCAGCTGTACTGACTCTGAGCGTATTGGTTTACGTTTCGGTCGGATTTTGTCTGCAACGCCGAGAAGGGGAACCTGGTAACTAGACAAACCTAGGTCTTCTTATCACCGGCCAAGGCCTGCATCAGGAGAGGCAACTCCAACTTCGATATACATAGCAACAACAGACGCTGCAGTGCACCAGACTAGATGCAAACCGTTATTGATTCATGAGACATAAGGTTGCCACCAGGTCGAAAACGAGTTAGTTTTCATATTGAATGTATAATTGTATAATCCTTTCGACTTTATTAGGCACAGCTTTTCGCACATTTTTTATTAAGGTGTCAGTACTTATGAAGCTCAAAAGCCACTCAAGGATAAGGGTAAACTGGGTGTCAGGTAGACGATGATATAGCACTATGATGATTGTTTATGACGGACGTGATTGCGCAAAATTGATTATTTAAGAAGAAGGCCACTCCACAAGAATTTGTTTAAATTAGACATGAGAACAATCTATAATCACCTGAAAAACAACTCTGCGACAAAATGTTTCACAGACGGCCAGTTATTGGAAAGAACTTTGCTCATGGACGTTTTGTTTAGTTTTAGGAAGAGATGGAGAGAAAAGTAAACTATTTGACTCAGTGGGAATATTTTGGTTGGACTAAAAGAGATTTATGTCTAACCAGGAAACCTGTAAGGAATTTCTAACTAATTCACTTCTTTAAATCAGGAGGGTAGAATGTTCACATGATCTAAGCGATAACCGGACTTAAATGTTAATTAAATTATTCTTAGTTATTATGGCTTATAGAAAGGATCAAAGTTATATATCTAGAATATTATCACGTTGAACTAATTGTTAAATCACAACTAGACAGTCGTAAATGAAGTTTGTAAGCCTTGGAAGACAGGCTTTCTAGGAGAATAAACCCTGATTTAAAACCCCCGCTGCTTTGTGGAGTACTCACTCACAGGGAAGGCATCAGGAGTAAACCTCGAGGAAAAAAAACCCGGAACTGCGCCACCAGGCAATTCTGAGTTACCTACAACTTCGTTTTACCTGCTCCTTCGACAGCGTTGGTATCAAACTGTAACAACTTTGCTGTTCTTCTGGATCCATCAGCGACGTGTAGGGGACAGACATGAGTTACAGTCTGCCTTTCATATCGCACCGTCAAGGAACATGCCGAGGAAGGCCGCACGACCGCTGACAACAATCCTTTGTTTAATGACAGGCTATTTCGGCATACAATATAAAGTCGATACGGTTGAGACGGGGCTTGTGAAAATCAAAAACCTCGAGAAATGAAAAGATTAAAATTGAAGGCGTTTAGAAATAGAAATATTAAACGTTTCGCGTCAAACTTTGTGAAAATTGAAAGCGTCGAGAAATAAAGATTAAAATAATTCGCATCAAACTTCGTGAAAATTGGAAGCATCCAGAGATGCAGTGTGATTCGAGTCTGACTTTTTAAAATCGTCGTCGTATGATAGCGAGTTACGATTCAACTGATTTTTGTGTTGGACAAGCTAGTAAAATCTAGCAGTAGACTATACTGGCCTCTCGCAACTGTGATGTGGTTAGCACGAACGAAGAGACGTGGATAGCACGAAGAGGGAGAAATTGTGTCTCGCGGTGTTCGAGAGGCTAGTGGTGTCTAGTGGTGTTTCAGAGGCTAATAGTGTCTAGCGATGTTCTAAGTTGATGAGAGTGCCGGTCTGGGCACGAGGTTATGAGATAATCTTTAAAGATCATGAGTGGTGTTGTTTGATATGCATTGATTTGCATAGCAAAGTTGACTTAGGTCAACGTCTGAACTAGTATACAACTGGAAATCATCATTGAAAAGAAGGTTGTTGATATTTTTTGTTTCGGTCTTGTTGGCGGCTCTGATTAACGACCTGATGACTATCCTCGAAAACTGTAGGAAGAGGCAGAGGAATCTAAGCATGGCTTAGATTGGTTATCAAAAGCCCCATGATAGTGTGCCCCCCACAAGCGAATACTGAGATGCCTTGAGATTAATCCGATTTTCTAAAAGACAAAACATAGAATAGACAACTCACCGAATTTCTGGCTTAAATAACTAACAGCATTTCATAATACGGCACAATCACGTTAAGTTAAGCAACGTTGAGCCTGGTCAGTCCCAGATGGGTGACCATTTGGGAAGGCGAAGTGCTGTATATACCGCGGGGTAAAATACCAGGTTGAGAAACTGGCACGGTCTATTCTTCTCCCGAGGGTAGATGGGACTCTCTTAAGCCGTGGTAGGCAACACATCTAGTGATGGCATCACGATAAAAAACACCCTTCATAGCCCCGGCGAAGCATCAAGTATTCAGCTTCTGACAAGATTTGAATTGCACTACAAACTCGTGTAGTGAGTTCAATCTCGGCTATGGCCGCACTGGATGGATGTGTTTCATAATCATTGTGGTAACTGCTTCACCAGACTGCTGAGGGGTGAAGAAGCCACACCAGCATAGCCATTAAAAGGTGATGATATTCCCATACCTAAACTGAGTGACACACAATACACTAATAAATATAGAAGCAAGCTTTTCATTGGCATGGTTGCAGACATCATCTCGGAATACCTCAGTTCTGGCGCATACCTGGAAAAAGAACAAGCAAGATGCAAGAGGAATAGTTTAGACCTCAAAGACTCGGTGACCATCCTCGAAAATTGTGGGAAAATGCAGAGGAATCTAAGCCTGGTTTGGATTGATTATGGAAAGGCATATGATTGTATGCTCTACACGTGGATACTGCGACGCCTTGATTTACATGAGATTAATTCAATTTTCTAAAAACAAAACAAAAAACAGAACAAAAACAAAACAAAAAAAACATTGCTATACACATGAAGATGTGGCAGACAGCCACGGAGTTAACTACAGTTACGGAGAAATAACAATATCTGATGTGAAGATTCGGAGAGCAATTTTTTAAAGCGGATAGTTTATCTCCTTTGGTTCGCGATAGAACTGTTAAGTAAACTACTTAATAAAAACTGTTAAGTAAACTACTTAATAAAAACTGTTAAGTAAACTACTTAATAAAAACTGTTAAGTAAACTACTTAATAAAATCTGTTAAGTAAACTACTTAATAAAAGTCAGTGTGCCTCTAACGTTAATCAGGACCGCCAACACGACCCCCCCCCAAAAAAAAATATCAACAACCTGCTTTTAAATGATGATTTCAAGTTGTATGCTAGTTCAGATGTTGACCTAAGTCGACTTTTATAGATTATACATACCTTTTCAAAATATATTGGAATTAGTGTTGATCGTAGTTGTTACATGTCAACACTCGGACGCACACGTTGTATGTAGGCAGTCGCAAGGAAACAAAGATAAGGAAAGAATTCGAGTCACTTCTTTTCGGTTAGAAATAACAGACATTTATTTATACAGAATTAGTCTGGGTGCCCGCCGTAACCAGGGTGTTTGGAGATGTGTATTGAGCAAAAAACAAAACAAAGTTGTAGTAGGCAAGCAGGCTCGAACCCGTGACGCGAAGGCGGAAAAGAAAGTAGAGGTGTGTGTAAGGATATTGGTTGAGCAAAAAAACAAAAAAAAAAAAACAAAACAAAAAAAAAACAGAAAGAAGAAAAGGAAAATTGCGAGCGCAAAAAAAAAAAAAAAGAAAAAAGGAGTAATAAGCAAGCGCGAACCCCAAACGCGCCAGAGTAAAAACAAAAACAAAAAATAACACAACAAAACAAACGGTCTTATCGATGTATCTACCGTAGTAATACACGTTCATGAATCTGAAGATTTTTCAAATGATCCAAATCTCCACAGTTTCAAAGCGCTAAATAGCATTTACCTTAAATAAGTTTCCAGACTTTTTTGTATGGACATTTTTATTGACAGTACACACATGAAAATCTAACCCCCTTCAAAGTAATCTCCTCCGGCTGCAATGCACTTGCTCTACCGTTCCAACAACTTCTGGAAAGCCCATGGAAATCCTTTTGTGTGAGCGTGCCAATGACCTTCGTCATAGCCTATTTACTCTTCTTGATTGTCTCATAATGACACCGTCTAATTTTTTCCTTGGGCTTAGGGAATAACCAAAAGTTACAGGTTGCAAGGTCTGAACTATAGGAAGGGTGATGAATTGTTTTCATGCCTATGATAACAAATTTCTTTCTGATCTTCTCTGAATACCCTTCGCAAATCTTCCGCATCTTCAGTTCATCACGAATAATTGTGTGTACAGTTCTCATACTGACATCAAACACTGCACTTATTGTCCCTATAGACACATGGCAGTTCTTATCAATACAATTCTTTATTTGGCCAATGAACTCTGGTGTTCCGACTTCCTGTTACAACTCTCATCATCCCTCACAGACTTCCTGTCTTCCTTGAATTATCCTTGCCACTCCAAAACTGATCGTCGTTTCACGCAAGATGTTCTAAAAGAAGTCGGAAGCATTCCATACGTTTCCGGGGCATTTTGTCTAAATTTAAAAACAAATTTTATTGCATATCGTTCTTCTAAATTTTCCTCACGTTCAGATTTCATTTTTGAAATTCACCAGCTGTGACAATGAGGCTTTAGTAGGGTGTATTCCAATTCCTGCTGTAGCTGTTCATTTGGACCTGAAATCATAAAAATTGGTCAGTCATATTATAAGATGTACAGTAATAACACGCTGAATTTCAAAGAGTCTACGACAATTTTAAATGCATAGATAAAAAAATCTGGAAACTTATTGAATACCCCTCATTTAATTATTTCTTCATAAAAAGACACTCCTACAAATAAGTTTTATGAAATCTAAACGATTGTCATATGACCAAAATCTCAACAATTTCAGAGCGCTAAAACACATTTATATGTAAATGTGAAACCATAGAATACCTTTTTTTTTTACCTTTGGTGCTATTTTGTTTAGTTTCATTTTACGGCCAGTTGCATATATTAGGAAGAAACTAAAAAAAAAAATCATAAAAATTTAAATAAAAGGATTTTGCGCAGAAATATTTTGAAAAATGTGCTAACAAATATTTTCTTTTGAATATTGGAATTTTCTGTTATAAAAATCTGTAATATATGGCCTTCGGGTTGAGATCCGAGTGTAGTACCTGTTCTGATACTACACTTATGTTTGTTTGTTCTTAGTCAACACAGGGGAAAACATTCTATATTAAGGTAATTTTTATCTTTGCCGACTGAAGCCGGAGGAGATTACTTCGAAGAGGACTAGATTTTCATGTATGTACTATCAATAAAAGTGTGCACACGAAAAAAGTCTGGAAAATTATTTGAGGCACATTGTAAATGTTTTTTAGCGCCCTGAAACTGTTGAGATTTGGATCAGTTGACAAATGTTCAGATTTCATAAAAGTAACTAGGAGTGTATTTTTATGAAGATATAACGATATATGATGATTCGGGTTAAAAAGATTTCAAGGACCCGAGAATGAACGGCAAACAAATGAATAACCACTTATAACCACTATTTCACTTACTTGTTGGTTGGTTGTTTTTGTTTTATGGCCTATCAGCACTTTTCAGGTTATTTAATGCTGAATCCAGTGATTTTGAATAAAAGTTTTTTCATGGAATATATTTGTTTTTTTTTTTCAAGTCGGTTTCTATTTAACCCATAGTTGGGACCCTAACAGGTACTCTGAGTCAGAGTGGACCTGGGAGCAATGGCAATTAAAGGATGGCTCCATACTCACCAAAGCCCGCAAGCTGGGGCCTCACCATCGGATATAGTTTTAGGTCATATCCAGGATAGTCACTAACTATACTAAGGTAATTTTTGTCTTTGCCTAATGCCTTTCTGGGGACTTGGTTTACGTCCACATTAAAAACGACCTTGTGTCACATATTGCTATCGTGTGGAAGTAATTTAATGCCGATTTATTATAATCGAGTAAGCAAAATGTGTTCCTTTTTGTCGCCGCTTATTCTTGTTCTTGACATCTATGTGATTCAATTTATCACATAGCTTTCCTCATAAAAATACACCCGTAGAGCTTAATAAAATACACTAAAGTTTTCTTTATGAAATCTGAACCACTATCAAGTGACCTAAATTGTATAAATTGCCAAAATTTCTACCATTTCAAGACGATAAACGCAGTTTAAAACAAAGAAAAGAAAAAAAATTGCGGGTCGCAGAAACAATACTTCCGATTCGTAATTTAGTCAAACTCCGATTTAGACAAACTACTTTTTGATTGGATGAAAAAAAAAGTTTTCTTTTCTCGTTTTCGATTGGTTCAGAACTGATTTATTCTGTTCATAATTGGTCAGCAAAGATGGCCGACGAAATTAACTTTCTTGTCATTCGTGATGGTACGTTTCACACGGAATATATGCTCGAGCGAAAATCGGCGTTACGCAGTCTACAGTACGGAGAACGACAAAGCGGAAACAAATTATCGTTAAATGGGGTCATTCGACGAGTTAAAAATAATTCAGCGATTTTCCCCAAACCAAATAAAATCCGATCAACCGAAATCTTATTGAACTGAAATGTGAGAAAGATTGGAAGCCTGCAAGAGAAAAAAAGGCGGGAAAATAGGATAAATTTTGTAAAGAAAATGGCGTCTCATTGAAATATCTTGATGTATCAAAATTATTTGCGTTATTTACCCCTGCATGTTATATTCAGTTTTTGTTTCTCAATGAAGCATTTTTTTTTACATAGAAAGATAATTGTTGGAAATAGTACCGAGAGAGATTATTTTTTACGCATCGATTCTTGATTTAATGACAGTTCAAATCAACAATTTCTTTGGAACAAACGCTGGAAAATATTAATTCATACATTTCGCGTGAAATATCTATATATATATATAAAAGGAAAAATGTGTGTGACATTTCGTGTATGTCTTCAAAAGGCTTTTCGAGCACACGCTCCCGGCGTCGTTACTATCGCTTAAAACTGTGTATATAGGTCCTAGATAATAATATGTAGGATTTGGGAACGCATGTAGCTTATAGATTTATTTACGTCGACTTTTACAAAATTATTGCTATTTTGGCTTCTCGCTTGTTGATTGGGCTTTTTAGTATAAATATGTGAAACTAAACTCAAACAACGTCTTCTCGGCATTGTGCCGGTACTTGGCCCTCGTGCCAGGATCAAAGTGTTAAAAGCAATAAAATATATAAACATGATCCAAGTGTAGTATCTGGTCCGGCAGATACTGCAAGCAAAGACCATATGTGGGTGCGACCCCACATATAAGACCTTGGTCAATGTAGGGGCAACCCTTCATACCAATTGTCACTATCCAGCTCTCCTACTCCCCGGGGAGTGGGTCCCCATTTCCCCTTCACTCCTCACATTAAAAATCGGCCTTGTGCCTAATTTGCTCGGTGGGGGAGCAAAGAAATACCTTCTCGGCATTGCGCTGGGAAAAACGTCCAGAAGCAATCAGTTTTGATCAATGTTGTTGTACATCAGACAATTGTTATTCAATCTGGACAATTATGAGCTGGTTCCCTTCCCCCCAACATCTGTTGTGGGATAAAAACAAAACCGTCAAACTTGGGTAAACAACTGCGTGACTTCTATTTGACCTTCTTAATTAGGTCAAATGGAAGCAGCAGAGTTAACTTTTATTGCGCACGCCTGTTTTTATAGCTTAATAAATAAATTCAAACCTGGAATTGTCTATTTATGTCGCGGTGGCCTAATGGGTAACGTCGCCCGTTTTTTTTTTTCACACATTAATTTCCAACTCAAGGGTACGGGTTCGATTCTCATACTTACCTACCAAAACATTTTTTTTTATTTAACCCCCCCCCGGTGTTTTGATTTACCATAAGACACCCGGGCATCGCCGGGTACCCCCCGCTAGTATATATATAAAACACACACACACACACACACACACACACACACACACACACACACACACACACACACACACACACACACAAGTGCCGACGCCTCTGTCTATCCTGTTCGGTGACGGAATCAATGAAAGAAAGAGAAAGGAAAACTTTCGACTGTAGAAGGCTTTTTAATATACATATGTCATTAATCTACAAAGACGGCTGTGAAATGTGGCGAATAGGAAAGCATAGAGCAGTTCCTATAACAGTCGAGAGAGAGAGAGAGAGAGAGAGAGAGAGAGAGAGAGAGAACGGAAGGTGAAAATTACAGTTAGAATTTGACAAGAAAATATTATTTATTTATTTTTTTCTTTCTTAAGCTATTTTAGCCTTCTATTTATATTTTTAAATTTGTTTTTGAGTTTGTGGACATGGCAAAAGTAAAGCTCAGCAGTGCTAAATCACCTGCGCTGACTAAGACATGGTGACCTGGCTAAAGAAGAAGGTGCGACTTGTTGCGAAAGTACAGAAAATAAATGATACGGCGAGCCGTTTACCGTTACATTTAGAGGGAGATGCACTCCAGCTCTACCTGGAGATGGCTGAAGCTCGTCTGAACATTTGAAGCCTCGTTAAATGGGGATTTCGCGGGCGGGGCATTGTCCGCGTATGCGAATTTTAATTACGCCGACAGGAGAACACGTGAACGTATACGCAAAAAAAAAAAAAAAAAAAAAATACGACTACTCACAGGAATGGTTGGATTCACAGGAAAATGGCTCGAGACTGCAAGAAGCTAACATTTGTGACGGGTTGGCCCCCAACAACATCTCAACGGAATTGCAACAAAGGCCATTGACGCTTTGACCACAGGCAATTTGATGGCTCGAGCTAGGGTGCTCACGTGGGATGCGGCTGAGGACACTGTTGCAGCCACGCAGCAACTTCGAAGTCAGGTAAAAGTTCCGTCAACCAATTCGGCTGTTCGATCTTTTTGATTAAAAAAAAAGCATAGCAACTTTATACCCTTAAAATGTTTTAATTACGGAAAATAAACATTTTTGATTTTAAAATAATATCAAATGCAGTTATTTTGCATAAAAATATTTTCTTCTTCAAGTTCTTCATGTCCTCAATTATTTATTCACGATACTTGCTTTCCTTTTTTTGTTTTACGGCAAATCATTTACAAAACACGTTGATTTCAAACTAACAACCGACAGAGAGAGAGAGAGAGAGAGAGAGAGAGAGAGAGAGAGAGAGAGAGAGAGAGAGAGAGAGTAGCTACTTCTGCTTATAAATAGGTTCGCTACTATGCAACTTGTTTACCTTCAATAGAAATGGTTTACAATTTTTTTTGGGAGCCTATTAAAAACGGATGTAACCAAAATAGAAATCTACATAGAATTATAATTTTAACGCATAAAAATCTATATATTAATACGATAGCGTGTGTATTATTTTCTGTGTCACGCTTACATCCGGGTTGTTTAATTGTTATGTACTTCCATTTCTTGCAATAAATAATTTTACCAGGAATACTTCATAAGTTTTGTTTGAAGTTTCGATTACAGCTGATGGCACTTAAGCCATCTAATATTTTTTATAAATGATTTTACTAAGTTTTTACTGGTTTCAGTTTCGATGATAGTTGATGGAATTAAATTAAGTCATCTGTTTGTTTTATAAATAGTTTTACTACGAATTCCTCATAAGTTTTGGTTTCGGTTTCGATTATAGCTAATGGCACTCCAATACTCTATTCTATTTTAAACAAATAATTTTATCAAGAATTCTTCACACGTCTTGGTTTCGATTTTAGCTGAAGGAACTAAAGTTATATATATATATATATATATATATATATATATATATATATATATATATTTGTGTGTGTGTGTGTGGGGGGGATTCAGTTTTGATTAAAGCTGATGCACCCAAGTCATGTGGATTTATTTTTTATTTTTGAAATCGCAACTTCATAATATATAAGCATCGATAGAACGTTGACTCTATAATAGTATATACGAAGTCTGCAGGTATTAAAATATCATATTTAAGCGTATTTTACGACCTGGCTACATCGGGTGTCCCTGCTAGCTTGGATAAATACTTTTGCAGCTTTAACAAAAAAATCTACAATAATATCAGAGCATGGTACTTTACTGGCGTATGAAAAATATTTAGGAAAAATTTTCGAAACACATCATGTTGAAGTTTTATTTTTTTAGACAACAAAGTTTTTTTTTTATTTCAAGTTTTTAATATCTTTGAACATTTATTCACAATATCTAGTTTCCATCTTTGAAGTAAACATGTCTTCATAGTACAGTCATTAACGCCAAAGAAAAAAGTAAATCGTAAGTTGATCGTTTTGGTTTCGATTCTCGGTGGTGGTGCACAGTCATTATTTTTTAACCTTTTAAATCATTACTATATATTAGATCCAATCTATATATCTATAAATGTCAAATTGTGTGTGTGTGTGTGTGTGTATGTGTGTGTGTGTATATCTATGTGCGTATATTTCCCTACAAAACTAATATGTCATTTTTCAGTCTACAGACTCAAGATTTAACATAAGAGGTATTGAGATTTGGAAAAATATTTTTAATCAGTTTTCGGCCTTAAATTTGGTTGTCAAGCGGTCAAAATTCAAGGTTTTGACCTTTGAAAACTCTACCAATTTTGAGTCTAAGCATTTGAAATTTTAGATGTAGGTTACTTGGACATTAATCAAACTTTTTAATTCGATTTGAATCCAAAATACTAAATGTTAAGGGTCAAAATTAAGGTCAAAGATTTTACAAATACCAAATAACTCAGCCAATTTTTGATCTAAACATTTGAAATTTTACATACAATGTATTCAGACATATGGCAAGCTTTTTAATCGGTTTTAGCCAAAAATTTGGCTGCTAAGAGGTCAAAGTTGAAAAAAATGACCTTTGTGGTCTCTGACAAACTATTCAGCCAATTCTGGGTCTAAACATTTGAAATTTTACATAAAATGTATTCAGACATAGGACAAGCTTTTTAATCGTTTTTTGGGCAACCATTTGACTGCCAAGAGGTAAAAGTTGAAAGAATTGATCTTTGCCAACTTTTCCAAACTCCTCCACTAATTTTGCGTCTTAACACTTGAAATTTTAGATGTAGGTTACCTGGACATGAGTCAAACGTTTTAATATATATTTATATACATATGCACATAAAGTTATAAACAGTACATAGGCCCCGAGAAAATCCGGGCGGAACTGCTAGTATAATAATAAATACGGTGTATGCAATAATCAAAATATCATAGAGTATTTTACCTCCCTATTTTGCTCTAGTGTGTGTGTGTATATCTATCTATATATCTATAAAAGTGAACTTGTACATTTCCCTACGCAATAACTTTGTAAATTTTAAGTCTACAGACTCAAAATTTGATATACAGGGTACTGAGATCTGGGAAAATCTTTAGGATCGGTTTTCGGTCAGAAATTTGGCTTTTAAGGGGTCAAAGTTCAACGATTTGACTTTTGAGAACTCTACCAAACTTCTCCGACAATTTTGGGTCTAAACACTTGTCATCCTCTCCTTTCGATTGTCTAGCCTTAATTTAAAAAAATGTCACGTCCGATTTGGTGGTCGTAACCAGGGTTGGATCAAATACTGACTTTTAACAATTGAAATACAAATACAAATACTTTCGTTAAGGTTACCAGAAATACAAATACAAATACAAATACTTTTATTCCTAACTCTAAAAATACAAATACAAATACAAACACTAACGCTAAAAATACAAATACAAATACTTTTATTCCTCAATCTCAAAATACAAATAAAAAATACAATAACTGATTTAAACAATCTGAAAATATGCGAAGAAAAGAAGAAAAAAGAAGAAATATTTCCTTCCAAATTTGACATCTACATTACACTCTATATCATGTCCTCATTGCATTTTATCATCATTAGAGCTCTGAAAGTTTCCGGGCCAAGTTTGGCTCTCTCTGGGGTATAAAAATTACCAGCCTTGCTGAAAACTCTTTCAGATGGTGCCGATGTTGCACAGCACCCTAGAATATTTCTGGCGAAAGGTTTCAAAATCTTGAAGCTCTTGTTTTCCCGCCAGTACCTCAGTGGGTTGACGTCAAAAGCCAGAACACATTCTTCTAAGTAGGAATCGAGTTCTGCCTTTACCGCTGTAGTGTCGCTTATTGATGGACTTACATTTAGCTTCCCAGCTGGTGGCATGTAGGCAAAAAGACGAGTGCGTTTTGCATTCATGTCAGCCTCGTCTTGATTTGTGTTCACGGTCATGAAAAACTTCCTCTCTTGAACTGTGTTCTTCAAAGACAACTGAGTTGACTGCGAAATAATTAGGTCCACAATCTTCGAAATATTTTTATTTTTCATTTTTTCACATGACAGCCATGACAGCTTAAACCTGGGGTCCATGACAGCTGCAGCAATGACATCAGTCCTATCAAGAAACGGATGCAATCTCTTTTTGATAGAAGACTGTAGTGCATTAGCCAAGTTTAAGCAGTAGGTTGGTTTACTTTCCATGAATAGTTTGAGGCTGTGTTCAAGGCCAAATACAACTGGTGCAACGCAAGAAAGTGTCACCATGTTTTCTCCTTCCACTTGCGACATTGCCTCTTGGAATGGGTCCAAAATTTGCACCACTTCTTTTAGCATTGCTATTTCCACTACGTTCAATTCTCGTATGTTCTTGCACGATCCTAGGAGACAAATAGCTGAGTTGACGCCATTGACATCTTTGAGAACTGACTTAAGCATAGTCAGTTGAGAGTTCCATCTAGTAGCATTAGCAGCCTGCAGTGAAATCCCAATATTTTCCAAGAACGGTGCTGCCACAGTAGATCGCCGTATTGCAGCTACAATACTACAGCACTTGTGTATCACGGTTGCAATTGCGCTGCATCTGACACTGGGATCATTGAAGGCATCTCGTATGCAGATTTGTTGTGTGTGTGCAAAGAAACTGGACCGATCCGGTGGAAGAAGGGCAAGGACTTCATTCAGATCAAGTTCTTCTTCCAAAATATCAAGTCCTTCTTCCAAAATATCAATGTTATCAATGTCTCCATTTTCCTTGATACTTTCATTTTTCACTTCATTTCCATATAATCCTGGTAGACATATATCAAATGCTCTCACCATAGACGAAGCATTGTCTGCAACCACTTTCCTCACTTTGCCACGAATTCCAAATTTAGTCACTACATCCTCATATGCTGTAGCAATATTTACAGCTGTGTGTCGTCCCTCAAACTTATCACAAGCAATGACCCGCGACTTCAGCTCCCATGATGAGTTGATGAAGTGTACGGTGACACCAAGAAAAGATACCATTTTCCGATTTGTCCAGAGGTCTAGTGTCAGGTAAATAAGACTGAGGTTTTCAAATTCGTTTATCAATTGCGACTTAATGTCATTTGCTCTCTGCAGGAGTAAACTGCTTCTAAGTGTGGTTCTGCTTGGGAACACGAAGCGTGGTTCTGCTATTTATTGGTACAATTTGTAAATAAGTTTCTATTTGTCAATCATATTCTTAAAAGAATTATGTCAGTCGTCAGAAGACCAAATTTACTCAGGGGATTGGAGGTATCAACTTAAAATATCTCTAAAATATTGATAAATTTAATTTTAGTCATAACTCTAAAACTAGACTTTGTTTCCAAGAACAATCTATGCGTCATTATTAAGGCAAATGTGTCTATTAATCCAAGATAGTTAGAAAATCTATAATTATTGACTTTTAATTAAACTTTTGGGACTACTCAGGAAAAAGTATATGAATACTTAAAAATATTCATTTTAAATACAACTTTAAATAGCTATAGTTATAAGTTTTCAAATTTCTATAAATTGAAAATAAATTAATTCAATTAATTTCAAAACATTACTTTTAAAGAATTTCAAACGAAAAATACAAGAATTAATTATTTCAGAGGAAATATACTCAGTGACCTAATTGGCAGGGACAAGGCGCCAGCACTAAAAAATGTCCCCAAAATGGTTTCATACTCAACTGTGAACTCTTTGAAAGGGTCCATATAGACATTTAGTAAGTAACTGTGAAACCGGATTAAACATTTAGGTGTGAGATTCGCTTAGTGCGAGAGGGTGTAAATCCATGAATGGGAGTGGGAGGTCAAAAGTTTTTTTTTTTAAATCTACAAGTTTAGACATCCAAACAACTGTTTAAATTACTTTATTATAACTTTTTCTTTAATAATCCATATTTAATAAATATTTATATAAAATTATCCGAAAAAGGCCAAATTTGAAGCATAAATTTGAAAAAAAAAACAAACAAAAATTTTGAAAGCCAAACTGCTTCAAAAAAAGCCAAATTCGCGAAATTTGGCCTTAAAAAAGCCAAGCTGGCAACCCTGAATTGAAGCTACTTGACTCACAGACTTATCGTCACTCAACTAGCAGCAGCGTGTGTGACTGGAAGTGGACAGGGCTGGTAGACTGGTACACGTACGCAACATGTATGTGAACAGGGTAGGATCAAATACTGACTTTTAACAATTGAAATGCAAATACTTTCGTTTAGGTTACCAGAAATACAAATACAAATACAAATACTTTTACTCCTAAGTCTAAAAATACAAATACAAATACAAATACATTTATTCCTAAATCTAAAAATACAAATACAAATACAATTACATTAAAATTGTATTTAAGTACAATTGAAATACAAATACAAATACAATTGTATTTGATCCAACCCTAGTCGTAACAGCATAGACTTCAGTTTTTTTCCCGTTATTTTCCTCCTTCGCAGTACGGGTTCGAGCCTGCCTTCCTACTGCCACTTTTTTTTTTTTTGCTCAGCAGCCACATCCAAACACTCGGGCAACGCCGGGCTGAAATGTTAGTCTATATATCTATAAAAGTGAACGTGTCTGTATATCTGTGTGTCTGTGTATCTGGTTGTGTGTCTGTCTGTGTGTCTGTGTACATTTTCTACGCAATAACTCTGTCAATTTTCAGTCTCCAGACGCGAAATTTGCTATATAGGGTACTGAGATTTGGGGAAATCTTTGTAATTCGTTTTTGGCCAAAAATCTGGCTATTAAGGGGCCAAAGTTCAACGATTTGACCTTTGAGGACTCTACCAAACTCCTCCGACAATTTTGGGTCTAAACACTTGAAATTTTAGATGTAGGTTCCTTGGACAAGGATCTAACTTAAGAACCTGATTTGAATCAAAACAGTAAATGTTAAGGGGTCATAATAGGAGTCAAACTTAAAAAAAATTAACCTCTTTTTTTTTGCTCAACATACACTTCCAAACACTCGGGCAACGCCGGGCTGAAATGCTAGTATATCTATAAAACTGAACGGGTCTGTGTATCTGTGTGTTTGTGTGTCTGTCTGTCTGCGTCTGTATATTTCCCTACGCAATAACTTTGTCAATTTTTAGACTACGGGTAATGCCGGGCTGAAATGTATATATATATATATATATATATATATATATATATATATATATATATATATATGTGTGTGTGTGTGTGTGTGTGTGTGTGTGTGTGTCTGTGTGTGGGCGTGTATGTATGTATATATACATATATAAAGTTGATAATTTAATTATTATAGTAAATAATTATATATATATATATATATATATATATATAGAGAGAGAGAGAGAGAGAGAGAGATTGAGAGAGAGAAGCGATCTTCTCTAGTGGACTGACGTATTTTTCTACAACTTGATTCTAGACAATTGTCGGGGGAGTCTGAACAGTTGGTCTTATCTCCAATTGTCGTAGGTCTTGTGATGAATAAATCATCATCCTCGTTCAGGTGTGGTTCGAAATCAAACAACAGACTGCACCCGTTGTAGAACTCAACATATTAACCGAATCCTCACGAGGAGCATTATGGAAAAAAAAACTAGACAAAACTCAATCCTCCATTTTGTATAAAACGTTCTTGTTTGTGACAGATTATAAAACAGAACGTCTTGCTGAAGTTGTATAGATTTTCAAAAAAAAAAAAAAAAAAAAAATTAACTAAATATGCACAAGAATGAGTTGAACCAATTTTCTTTTTTTTTTTTATTCACCTCCACCCCAAACAAGGCATATTGCTATCTGGACGTAAAGGGCTCCTAATTGGGACCATGCCTTAGAAAGATTAAGATATTCGCTTACCTACAGTTGAACTTCTTCATATCAGTACAGTAAGGGCAGCAGGTATCAGGAAGGGAATTCCAAAGGCTAGCCGTTCAATTGAAGAATCTATTAAAGTAGAAAAAAATTCTGACAATTAGAGACCTCAACAACGAAGAGGTATAATTTCGTGGCTAAGCGGGTTCGTCGGAGATATGTACGTCGAGGGGGCCCAAATACAATTGGTTCATCAGAGTACATTCTATTAAATAATTGTAAAACAGGTATAGGCATGCAATATCGCAGTGATGGGACAGGGGTTGGAGCCTAGTTGACAAAGTGGGCCCTATTAGATTGGAAACCCTTTTTTTGGACCCTATGCAAACGGGAAAGAGTAGTGGTAAGTGGACTAGCCAATATGTGGCAAAAATACTCTATGCGAATGGTAGCTTTGTAGAGGCACAAGATACTCTCAGGTGTAAGTATTTTTTTTTAGCACGATAGAGGGAGCACACCTTATTTTCAGCAGCCTTCGCAATGTCCTCAATGTACTTGTTCCAGTTCATATTTCCTGTGAATCTTAAGCTGAGGAGTTTGAAGGAAAAATTCTAAGGTAGGAGTTATTTGTCATACAGATAAGTGGTTAGAAAGGCTTCTCGTAATTGTTAAAGGAAAGCTGTTTAGTCTTAGTAGCATTAAATGTTACCATTCATTCACGTCCCCATTCCACTACGGTCTTTTAGTAATTTCCAGGGATTCAGCCATTGTCTTGAATTTTTGTAAATCCATTCTTCCCTCATGCATGTTATAGAGCGTTGTATCATCAGCAAATATACTCATCTCGGACACAATGTAACCGGGAAGGTACTTGATGAATATCAGGAATTATAGTGGTCCAAGGATCGACCTCTGAGGCACTCTCACATTAATGTTATGCTACTCGGATGAACGTCTATCAATGTCATCCTGGATGATCCTATTGTCTAAGAAGAATCTAATATTTAGTATTCGTTCGGTTATACCGTACGATTTAATTTTCATTAGCAGCACGTCACGCTAAATTTTGTCAACGGCCTTGGATATACCGAGGGCTACAGTACTGGCTTCACCCGCCTTATCCAATGCATGTTATATGCGTTCAGAGATGACTGTTAACATATCTGCAGTAAAACGACATTACCTAAATCCGTACTGTTTGTCAGAAAGAAGATTAGCTTTTGCAAGGTTGTAGGCTAGTGTTTGATTGATTAGCGTCTCAAAGATTTTAGCGGAGAGGGGAAATAGAGCGATAATTAAGAGGGTCGGTTCTTTCGCTAGAATTCTTGTACACTGGTATTGCAGAGACCATCGTCCAGTTATTAAGGAAGCAAGATTCAGTAAGGCATTTGTTGTAGAGTTTGGAAAGTACGGGAGCTAGCTCAGCTAAGCATTTCTTAATTATTATAGCATCAGGCCCATACACCTTGGAGGTATTTAAGTTTTTTTATTATATCGCGGACATAAGAATGTGCGATTTTCAGATCATCAATTGTGGCTTCCGCCCGCATAGGGAAATTGGGGAGGGAGTTGTTTGTTGGCTCTAGGACAGAGTTGGAGGCGAATCGCCGGGCAAACAGTTACACCTTTTTGGTTGCCGTGCATGTAACCTTCTGGTTGTTGGATAGTGGGGGATTACTGATTGCCCTTTTATTCACTACACAATTATAGTTTTTTTTTTTTTTAGAAATCACGAGTCCCTATCTTCTGCGATTCAGTGCGCTCTCTGGTTATTTCAGCATTCCTACTTTTAGCTGTAGCTATTTCTTTCTTACAATGATTTCTAGCATCTATAAATGTTTGCTTATTTGCATTTGAGTTATGACGTATGAACCGGTGGAGGGCATGTTGTCTCTGTGTAATGGCAGCTGCACAATCTGTAGTGAATCATGGGTGTGGGTGGGGCTTGCTATAATACTTCCGTGCGAGGATATGTGCTTCAATGCCCGCTTTGCACCATTCAGTTGTCTCATTGGCATACTGTTCAGCAGGGAGAGAGACATTATTGGTCCATGGGGGAGCTTTTATATGTTCTCTGGTGGCTTTCCTGTAAGCCCTTTTGTAGCACCTTGACGGCTCCTCACCTTAGTGTTGGGATGTAAGTGTGATGCCTACTAATACCATTTGGTAGTCTGCGTTTTCGAGTGGACTATGTGCATTAGTAATACAGCCATCAGGTACTGTGGTAAGGAATAGGTCTAGAAGTTAAGCTTGCTGATGGCCACTATCTGGGAGGCGGGTCGGGAACATGACTGCCTGTGTGAAGAAATGGGTTATAGAGAAGCTAATAGTAAAGTCTCTAGCTGCATCTGTGTAACCTAAGAAATCAAACCAATTTTTATGGTGGACATTAAAGTCACCAAACACATGAATTTTGGCGTTACTATCTTAGGAGAGTGCTTCATCTATACCGTCATAGACATGGTCACATGGTCGAAAAAATATAAAGACCTGGCCATCTGATTTCATTCTCTCCAGTTAAGGGGAGTGTGATTCGCATATAGACTCCAAGCTCGTGCATATATATATCTATAATATAAAGCTGAACGTCTGTGTGTGTGTGTGTCTGGTCACGAATAGGCTCCTATATGGTTGACTATTATAGAAATCTGATCACATATAATGATAGAAGATGTATCGAAACACAGGAATGGGTATGTTTGATCTGGCATAATGATGATTCATTAAAATTGTGGGGTCTGCGTACACGCCTGGTCCATAAAGTATGGAAATAAATGAAAAAAAAAAACGTTTACAAGTGTTTTTGATATAGATGTACATAATAATACTTTGATAAGTATGTTTTAACGTAGATAGGGATGGTATAAAAAATTGTTGGATCTGCGTTCGCGCCTGACCTCCATAGAATGGAAATAGGCGCAAACTTTAATAAAGACTTTTCATATATATCTGCGTAAGTATACTTTGATAATTATGTTTCAGTTTGAAGAAATATGGTATAATAAAATTATGGGGTGTTCGTTCGCGCCTGACCTCCATAGAATGGAAATATGTCACAAAGTTTAATAAGGTTTTTTAATATAGATCCACAGAATATTGTGATAAGCGTTTCCGTGTGAACAGGTATCGTATAATAAATTATGAGGTTTATCTATTTTATTTTTACTTTCATCATATTTTGCTTTGGTTTTGATACCCCCAACTTCGAAGTTATCTCTTTACAAACCTTCCTTTTTATAACCTATCATACTTTCATAAATCAGAGTCCATTTTCTGTAGGCTGTTTTTGAACCCAGTCAACGACGGGTACTTTTGCTAGTATATATATATATATATATATATATATATATATATATATATATATATATACACGAGTCCTTATGGTAGAGAGTGAGGTATCATGTTATATGTTAAAGTAATTAGAGGTGACTGAAAAGTGTAGGTTTGTTTTACTAAGATATCCGGGGAGTTTACTAAGAGGTAAGACTCTACATCATCTTGATCACTTTTAAGCTCAAGGATATTTGTGAATGCAAGCCTCAAGGAAGGAGTCGAATTGGTTTTGTTTTGGGTGGTTGTCTGGTTTGAAGTGGGGCAGGTTTGACACCAATATACACACAATAGGTCCATTAGCCGAATCCTGCTCAGGAAGATATGGTCTCATGAAAGCGCACCAGAGATAGCACCAGGGTCACCTTTCCATGCGTGACATGACACTACAACTATCCTGATATCATACAACTAATTATAGGGCAACTGCTCTAAGCGCTATCAAAGAGTTAGGGCTCATGCACTGTCAGTCAGACACAGCAGCTAGACAAACTGTCAATCTAGTACCCTCAACCTCCAAGACAAGACTTGCCCAGATTAGTCGAGTGAGCAAAAGTGGCATGCAAGCAAACCTAATTTGCTCAGTTTGTGAGAGAAAGAAGTTGGGGATAGGGGAACGGCGTTCAATGTTCAAATCAGGACCAAGAACAGGGTGGTTTAGGTGGATCTACGCTATTGTACCTCTGCGCCTGAGACGCACCCAACTATTCCATGACGTCACTTCCGGAGAATGAGAGCCGGATTACTAAAGGAGTCAGACACAGACCCCCTAGTTCAGCAGTGAGCAAATATATTGTTCAATTACCTTTTCTATGTATTTTTGTTAATACATATTTATTTAATTGTTACTGCGTCTTCCTCGTCAATTATTCAAACACTAACACCACAACACTAATAGATAAAGAAGGAGTGTGAAAGCAGGGAATAGGCTAGGTTTGCAAACCGGAGAATTTCTTCGGGTTACCAGATCTAGAAAGGTTGTCAACTATGACTGAGTAGGCCTCCCTCTGCCCTGTTTATATATTATAGTTTTCTGTCTCCTAGATGGATGACTTGAAAGGATCTACGGGTCAATTACTCCGAGAGGTAACCATGCACCTGGTTTCTACACCAGATATTTCTACACTCCCACATTGATGAGAATATTAAATATACTTAAATAGTTTTGTTCTATTGTACATAAATAAGCGTAGATTTCCCTTTCACATAAGAACCATGTGTGCAGTAAGTATGGCGAGAAAACTAATCTGTTTTAGTAAATTATTTGTTTAAAAAGAAAACGCGGATAAAATATTAATAAGAACCTGGATATATAAGAAATAAAAAGCAGATAAATATAAATAAATGGTGGGATTACATTTTAATTATTAGCACTGTTGAATTAGGGTGAAAGGTTTATAGGAACATGCCTTTTTAATGTAACATGTATTTAAGAAAACCGCACACACATCCATGCATACACCTTTTAATAAACGCATCAGTTATCAGCCCTGTGGTTAGCTCCGCTTTGCCCAACAGGTGGCGCTTTCCATTTCCTGTTCCGTTTTCTCTCTCTCTTCTTTCTCTTTCCACTCGAGACATGGAGCTGACAACACGTGTATGTCTTCAATTCAAACCTCAAATATGAGTGGCACGTAAATTACGTCCATCCCCGACAGGGCGTTTATCTTTTCTCAAGACAGATATGAAATTCGTATAAACGAACCCTTACACACACAATGAACTTCCGACGTATGCTTCGAAGAACTCTTGCATGCATTCACGCACGCATACACACAACGAACGTTTAACTACATGCTTGCTAGTTATATAAACACAAACACTCTGTAACGTTGGTTACCTTTCTGTGTGAATACACATTCCTTATACATATGTAAATATATGATCCTGTTTCAACGTGCTTCATTTTAATGTCTTAAATGTACTCATAACACGTGATTGTTTTCTTTATTACGCTGTCATAGTCACGACGGTCTCCAACGATCCAGCTCATCGAACACGCAAACTATACCCGTAACCGTACCAGTTCATATACACGGCCTACAAAGAGGGGATCCAGCTATACAACCGGTTTATAAACTGCACACCGGGTCCCCCACAACTATCGGTCGTTCAACGAAACTCAACAAAACAAAATGGCCACGCCCGTGTAATACACAAGTACCTCACTGTTGAATTAGTTTGAAAAACAAAATGGCCCCGCCTATATAATGCATAAGTGTCTTATATTTTTATACAATAAATGATTTTACAATTTTATTTAGATAAAATAAATGTTATTTGGTGCTTTTGCATTTAACCACCCGCGCTATTTGTTAAACAAATTCAAGTTTTACGGCATCCTTTTATTAAATTATTAGGTGAAAGTACAGAATAGTTATAAAACACCCTTCTTCCCCATATTAAATAATAGGTTTCTAAATATTGACGTCATTATTTCAGCGCGGGTTGTTAAATGCAAAAATACATGTTATTTTTGTCGCATTTCGCACGTAAACACCAATTTCACAAATTTCATTTTTTTTTTATTAATAATAATTTTCTATCTCGTCGTTTTTCATAATTTTTGGATATGTTACTATTTTCGCCATGTCAATTACGTAGGTAGCATTTGTTTTACGTGAAATTCAATATTTCGTTCGCTCGAACATTATAGAAACACCAACTGCCTGTTTTGCAAAAAAAAGTTTGGCTTCTTTTTTGAATTTAGCCCCTTTTCTTAAACATTTGGTCTTGAAAAATAATCATAGTCTGGCAACTGTGTATTTCGACCCATGTGCCAAACCCGCTATAACTTACTCTTTTTAAGTCGTCAGTTTTATTATTACAAACATGGTTTAAGTAGAGATAATTTGTTTGGAAGAAATTCCCAAATCATTTCACTCTAAAGAATTTATGTGACTGAAATAGGAATTACTGCGGCAAATTATTTATTACTTTCATTTAATAACAAAAATTATCAGCATTACTCGGTTTTGTAAAGTTTTCAAATGTATTTCTTTTTCATTTGAACAAAATTTCTATAAATTTGATGCATTCCGGTAAGATAAATTCTTAATTTTTTTTTTTTTATAAGGATTAGTATTAATTTTGATTGTTTGGACTATCGCTCTCATCTTGGTAGTTGTTCTCATAATAGAATCTTTTCCGACCCTTAGATTTTGCTGAAAATTATCAAAAAACATATGAATGTACATCTGGGAATGTAATATTTTACCCTGGGAAAATTGTGGGGCTTGAGCCTCTGGGTATTTTAGGGATAAAAAAAATACCCTTTTGGGGGCTAATTTTATTTTTCTCCAAAAATTCATACTTGTGTCTAAATAAGGGGTTTTGAATGGTACCGAATTCAAATTAATCGTTTCTGATGAAACGGTGTAATTTTGGCTGTTTTACCATCAGGCCAGAGGTTTAAATGGGGAAATAGACAAAATCAGTCGGGGAACCATATAGTTTTTGGCATGTTTAATTATAACTAGTTATCTATCTATCTATCTATCTATCTATCTATTTATTTATCTATCTATCTATCTATCAGAACCTGTAGTTCAACATCACCTCTCTTAATTTCACTTTTCGTTTGAATCTATCTATCTATCTATCTATCTATCGATTGATTGCAACTTGTTATTTTTCAGTGTATAGCTTTCTATATATCTATCTCCCGTTTCATCTACCTATCAATCTACCTATGTATATCCATGATTATTTTCAATATATCAACCCTTCTATCTATCTAATTATTTGAATATCAAAATATATTTTTTAAATCTATCAATCTATCTATCTATCTATCTATCTATCTATCACAAGTTGTTTCAATCTTCATCTATCTGATATCAGTGAAGCTGTGCTGCTAATGTTATTATTTTCAAGTTCAATAGTGAATCATATTTAAACAATCACACGTTGTCCAATAGTAATCGTGCAAAATCTGTGAGAATTTAGCTTCGATTAACATCTGTGATCCGCCACTTCTCCAAGAATGGGGCAGACACTGTGGCCTTCCTACCATCGTGGCCAACTGAAGACTGTCCCGTTCGGCCTTCCCGGAGGCGAAATGGAAACATTTTTCCACGTGGTTTGACTTAAAAGATTCGTTCAAGTGTTTGCACAAAAATAAGGTGGTCGGAGAATCGAAGGGTCGGGAGTGGAGGGCCGTTGATTTGAGGCGAAAAAGACACGTGGATAATGTTATTTTGTTGTTGTTATAAGAAGCTGATTGGCCCAAAGTTGTGTAGGAATAATGGAGTAGAGAAGAGGAGGGAGAGCAGGAAGAAAGAAAACAAAAACAGTTGAAGAAGTAAAAAAAAGAAAAGAAAACGATGAAGAAGGAGATAAAGAGAATTATTAAGAAGAAAAGAGAAGGGGAAGGAGAAAAAAAAGAAATAAGAAAAAGAATAAAAATAAAATAAGATGAAGAAGATAAAGAAAGAAATAATAGCACGAAGAAACGAATCAGAGATGGTAAAGAAATAAAAGTAGAAGAAAATAAGACGATGAAGAAAAAAAGACAAAAAGTGTTATTAAGAAGAAGAAGAAGAAGAAGAAGAAGAGGATTGTGATGATGATAATAATAATAATAATATTAATATTAACAATAATATTAATAATAATAATAAAATAATAATATTAATAATAATAAAAATAATAATAATAATAATAATAATAATAATAATAAAAATAATAATAATGATAATAATAATGATAATAATAATATTGATGATAATAATATTAATAATGATAATATTAATAATAATAATAATAATATTAATGATAATAATATTAATAATAACAATAATATTAATAATAACAATAATAATAATGATAATAATAATAATAATAATAATAACAATAATAATCATAATAATAAAAAGAAGAACAACAACAAGAAAGAAAAACGAAAAAAAAAGAGCGAAAGAAAAGCTTCAAGGGAGAACGATAAAATTGTCGCCCTAGAAAAGACGACATGATTCCGTTTTCGTTTATTGAAAACCGGATTTCGTTTTTTTTTTGTTACAGGCCATCTACTAGTTGGCCAGTTGTTTACAAATATCAGCAGCGATAGAGCCTTCTATCATGTCTGAAATTGGCACAATGTTCAACGAGCGAGATCGGAGATGCGCCGCTGTATAACTCATGCTCTTCACCGATCCCAGTTATGACAACAGAACCATTGCCAGCATCCTCAAAATACATCGCTGGATTGCCACGAATAACATGGGTATGAGCAGAGAGATGAAACCAAAGTTTCTGGCCACGGTTATGGTGTTTGGTGGGGTTTCAAATGAGGGCCACATCCTGCCACCTCACATCTTCGAAGCCGGCTTTAAAGTCAGCACCGAAATGTACCTGGATGTGCTAAAGAGTGTGGTGATCTCCTATTGCAATCAAGTGGCCGCTCGCAGACCCCAAGTGTGGCAGCAGGACGGTGCCGGCCCACAAACTCCAAGAGACCCAGGCTTGGCTTCAGAAGTACTACTACGACTTTTTACCCTTCTCAAACGGACCTTCCCCCCACCCCTCGACCTGAACCCGTTGGACTACTTCGTTTGATCATACGTCAAGAACAACACCATAAATCTCCCACAAAGCCAGCGGTGTCGCTGCCATCCACCGACCTCCCGCCGATCTCCCGCTGAGATCCCTCCGACACTTGTGAAAAAGTACCGAACCCGTATCGAGAGGGTAATCGAGGTTGAAGGCGGCTGCATTGAATAAATGTCAGCTCTACTACATAATCAAGTTACCTGAAGTGAGTTTTTCAACAAAAGTTTTAAAATAAAACTGTAGTGTTGTTTTCTTTAGGGCGACATTCTCTGTTCGTTCTATTCTTTATAAAGAAAACAAAGAAAATAAAAAAAGACGACGAAAAAAGAAGAAAGGGATAACGAAGCATATCATAGAGGGGGGGGGGAAGAAATCAAAGTAAGACGAAAAAAAAAAAACAAGAAAAAATAAATCAATAGAGTTATTAAGGAGAAGAGCAAAAAGAAAAACAAAATATCCAAAAATAAAAAAAATCGAAAAACTTAATAGAAAAAAAAAAAAATGAAGATATAAAAGATAGAAAGAGAAACAATAGTGTAGGAAGAAGGAATGGGGAGGATAAAGAAATATAAATAACAAAAGAAAAAAAGACGAAAAGACGAAGAAAACGAAAGAAGATCAATGGGAGTAAAAGAGAACAGTTACGTGAAGGAAAATTGACAAAAAAAAATAAATATTAAACAAAGTTTTATGGATAAAAAAAAAAGAACAAGAGGAAAAAAGTAAAAAGAAGAGAGAACGACAAAGTATACAAAAATGTAGAATATAGAACGATCAGAAAGTGTTCATAACTCAATCTAATACATTTTCAGTAGCGTCTTTTATCGCTATTTTCTCCACTTATCCTTTAACCTTTACTTCAAAATCTATATCCAAAATGATCAAACAAAACGAAGCATCTTCCGTTTTATTGTTACATGAGAACGAGGACAGACCCTAGTAATTAAATAGATACGTTTGAAAAAGAGATTTGGAAAAGGATAGAATCGAACGCAGTAAGCAAAGTTTGAAAAGATAATAGATATTCGATTTAGGGATGCAGCGATTGTTCATTCTTTTAGAAATAACTGGATATCAAACATGTCAGTTAAAAGAGTGGACAATACGAGTCCAGGAATAATGATTCACAAAATAGGTTAAAAACGATACAATTCAATTTAGGAATTTCTTTGTTTACCAAAGGCGTGTGGATGCATGTGCAAAGCGCACGTGTAATTTGAAACATGAGAGAATAACATTGTTGGCCGCGTCTCTGACGTCATAAATAAAAGGAATTCCTAATGTATTGAGATGTAATCAGAATGGCCCGGAGAGAGAGAGAGAGAGAGAGAGAGAGAGAGAGAGAGAGAGAGAGAGAGAGAGAGAGAGAGTCAGAGAGTGATTTAGTCAGAGTCGAGAACTTGGAGGCGAGGAGGAGAAAATAAGACCATGTAATCGTAACAACTTGAGTCATTACAACTGAAAGATAAATGTGTTTTTGTTTATCATCTGTAGATGAACTTTGTGCAACTTCCTACCAAGTATTATGTGTCCCTACCACCATCATCAATAAAAACTCTCCCCTCTCTATATGGAAAAAGAACTGATAATTCGAGAAAGTAGAAGAAAGAAAGACACAGGAAGTTGAAATGATAGAAAACAGGAAATAGAAAACGAGAACAAGAAAAAAAAAACACCGTAAAAGATAGAAAAAATGGCGTCAAATCAAACCGTGCCCTACAGTAGTGAACAGAGATTACCATCAAACTTCGGATAGCAGAGAAGTTCAAACCAAATATTCCTATTTCTTTGCCGCACTACGAAACTAAACTTTTGACACAAGATCGGTGTTTAATATGGGTAAAATTCAGCTCACCCAAAAACAGGACTCTGGTTTGGAAGAAAAATGTAAATTAATTCAGTTTTATAAGATTTCTTCTTCATTGACCCAAGACAGAAAAGATACAGTGCAGGATCCGAACAGATAATGCACGTTGCTTTTAACGAAAATGCTAAGAATGCAAACCATGTTTTATTCATATAAAATAAAAGACAAGTGTTTTATTAAAAGGGCATCTTTACAAATTGCTTAATTGAAAGCATAAACAAAAGACATTCAATCTACCGGTGCCATCTTTCACTAGAACGTGTCATATTGAAAAAAAAAGTTCAAATTACGAACAACTGTCACAACCTCTCTATAGTCCAGCTGTAATGTGACGGACCCAAAATAGTCCTACGTAAGTAACTCCTTAATTCTTTCTTAAAAAGTGCCCCAAAAATGAATACTGTCATATACTTCAAATATTCATACGTAGCGTTACTTAACATGGTTATATGTCACGTAAATATTATCTTCTATGATTCATTTGTAACGCGTGCAAAAGGCAAGTTGCATAAAAGTGAAAACCGACATATACTTGGAAGCTAACGAACTATACATATGAGGAATACAACACAAGGAAGCTACTGCACAGTTGACTATCGAATGGTAGTTTTCAAGTCCAATGTAAACAAATTCTTGTTGAGCCGTTCTTTTACTCAAATGCTGCTCAATTTCAAGCAACAATGCTGATGAAAAGTATTCAAATAAAGCAAAGACAATAGTTCTTGCTAAGAATGTTGAAATATGCATAAACTTCTAAAGAAAAAAATATATAGACATTTGTCGAAAAAAAGTAAAAAAGAAAGAAGCAAAGCTTATTAGTGGGGACTGATTTTTTACGCTCGGTTATTGACTGTGGTGCAACCAACAAGTGTACACACACACACACACACACACACACACACACACACACATATATACTCATAATTTTTTTTTGTGTATTAATATTCATATTAAACACCCCTTTTTCTATTTATTTAAAAAGAAAATACATCTTTGTCATATATGGGTCGTAGAATTGCATTCATCTGTAAAAGATCTAACTGTTTTGCATATTCTTTTAAACATTCATTTTAATTAAATCCCTATTAGTTTTTCGGTTTTTATATGGGATGATTATCTTTAGTAAACTATTACGTGTAATTATATTCATACAGATATTCTACATGATTTATACTTGCGCAATATTTGCGTAAAAATGTTATAGTAAACACAAACCTCTTTCTATATATATTCATGCATGCGTATATGTATATTTTGTTTAAAAAATGTTACCTACCAAACTCCTCTGTCAGTTTTTGGTCTACAGACATGAAACTTAATATATAGCGTATTCGAACCCATGCGAAATTTTTTATTTGGGTTTTTGCCGGGGAAAATCGATGCACAAGTGTGAAAATTTAGAAAAATGGAATTTTCCAGGTGAAGGTCGAACGACGGCATTACGTATATGCATGCGTAACGTAATAGCTATTGGTTCATGTTTTAATATTTAGCCATGCAACAAACATGCCTTCATAGCTCGGGCATTAAGGTCAAAGGAAAAATAAATCGTAAGCTAAACATTTTGGTTTTGATTCTTGGTGGTGGCACACGAGTAATTAACAAAAACAACGTTTTAGATTATTACTATATATTGGGTCCAATATGATATAATAATACATACGAAATCTACATTAATCAAAATATCATATTAAAGTGTATTTTATGACCGAGCAATGCCGGGCGGTCTGCTAGTATATACATATATATATATATATATATATATATATATATATATATATATATATATATATATATAGTCATCCACACACAGTACTGTTTCGCTGTTTCACAGCTCATCAGTGCGGCTAGACAGGCAACTACCTCAAGCCAGGATTGAAACCCGACCGCCTGTACGACAGTCAAGGCTCCTTACCATTACGCTAATCGGCAGCTGCTGTGCGGGTCGTGAATACACTCTTTTTTGAAATCGTCCGAAATACCTAAGCTCGATTTGTTTGCACAAAGAGCATCGCTTTATACGCTAATGGTAATTCGTGTATCACTTCTGAATACGCTCAACTCAAGATGAGGAGTATTATAAGCACTGTCGTCAATAATCTCACTCGTTATTTCATTGGCTGAAAAATGTGAGGCTCGCCGTTTGTTTATAAATAAGAGGTTTGAGCACTATAGAAGTGGTGGACAAATGTTTGTTTAAAATAGACATTTAGCGAGGTTATTTGCGGGCATCGCTCCCGTGGTCCGTGGGTAGAACTGCCGGGTGTCAACGCGATAGTTCTATGATCAATCCTCGGCTTGGGAGAAGTGCTAGTCTGGCGGAACTGATGAGTTGTGATACAATGAAACAGTACTGTATGTCGATGATTACAAATATATATATATATATATATAATTCGAATGCCCACGGGAGAGAAATTTGATTGCCTTCTATACTCAATATTCCATCTCTTCATAGACGTTTGTTAGGACAACCTAGCAGGAGGATAGTTTTCTCTACAAAATTTAAAAAAAGAAAAGAAAAAAAAAAGTAGTATTCAAAGCCCAAACAAGATCCCCTCTTTATAGCTAAACTTACTTATACGAGATATGATACCTATTCTCCAAGTGTTGTTTCCTTTAGTAACAACATTTACCTGGATACTCCACCAGACCAGGCGAGTTTTTGCCCTATAATACGATAACACTAATAGAACCAGGAAAGATATACTATAGCACAGCTAACTTATAAATTCGAGATCGGAAACTTATTTCATTTCTTAATGTTTAAATTGAGGAATAGTTGTTTGTATTACTTAGATAAATAGGACTACTGTTTTCATCTTGAGTGTTATTGGCATAAAGATTTCGTCGATTTAACCTCCGACTTTCTTCAAGCGTATCAATTGTAATATTTGGTATTGGGAAATGTTTAACTCTATACTTCTGAGGTTCGTAATAAAGTTCTATTTTTTTTTTTTTACTTTAAATAAGACGGGAGGAGGTTACATCGACCGAAACCTTTGTCAAATATCACTGAAGATGAAAACATTATTCCTATTCATTCGAATAATGCAAACAGGAAAATTAATTAACTCGCACTATCAATAAAAGTGTAAGTGTTTGTCTGCTTGTCTGTGTGTGTGTCTATGTGTCTGTGTGTGTAAATTTCCCTACGCAATAACGCAAATACAGAGTGCTGACATTAGGGAAAATCTTTGTAATCCGTTTTCGACCAGTAATTGGGCTGCTAAGGGGTCAAAGTTCAACGATTTGACCTTTGAGAACTCTACCAAACTCCTCCGACAATTTTGGGTATAAACAATTGAATTTTTAGATAATGGTTCCTTGGACATGGATCTAACTTAATAACTTTCTTTGAGCCCCAAAAAATAAATGTTAAGGGATCATAATAGGGGTCAAAGTTAAAACAAATTTGACCTCTGCGGTCTCTACCAAATTACCCAGACAATATCTGGTCTAAACATTTGAAATTTTACATAAAGGGTATTCAGAGACAGGGCAAGCTTTTTAATCTGTTTGGGTCGAAAATTTGAGCTACCAATATATAAATGTATGTATGTATGTTTGCAAGTCTACCTAAAACTTTCGACAGAAGCGACGGATTTTCACAAGATCAGTATCGTTTTGAAGTTCAACCTTTCAGAGGACAAATATCGAAAAATTGGCTAAAACCATTAATTTCTTTACCTTCAACTGGACACTTTTCTACAGGTGGGTTGTTTTTTGCGCCGATATTTTCGAAAACTATTCTCTCCTTTCGATTGTCTAGCCTTAATTTAAACATACGTCACTTCCGGGTTGGCGGTGGTCGTAACAGCAAAAACGTCAGGTTTTTTTCCCGTTCTTTTCCTCTTTTGCACTACGGGTTCGAGCCTGCCTTCCTACTACCACTTTGTTTTTTTTGCTAAACATACACCCCCAAACAACCGGACAACGCCGGACATAAATACTAGTATATATTAAAGGGAAAGGTTATCTGCCCTTTGTTCATATTCTAGTCGCCCCACAAATAATAAATTATATATATATATATATATATTAGTGGCTGGTTCTACCAGATCAGGCTGTCTGAAGATATTGGCTTCCTGAGGCGAAATGCACTTAAAATTGATGCTTTTTTTTTACTTACAAAACTTAATTATGTTCTGCAAAATTGAAAACAAAACAACAATCCACCTTTTCCCCCTTTTACTGCTTCCATTTGCTCTTTCTCTTTCTATCTCCCTGACTGGTTTCCTCACTTAAAATATACTAAACATTAAGACTGTCACAATTTTCCTTCTCCACTTGCCAAACTCACTCATGTTCTGCAGGGCAGGGAACAAAAACGATAAAATCCTCTATAAAACAATCAAACCAACCACTACAAACTAGTGATTGAAGATACAAAGTGCTTGAATAAAAACCTTCTACAAAATAACTGGATGCAACAGGAATACTATTTACAAAATATCTGGATTCGGCATTAAATAACTCGAAAGGGTTTGATATGCCGTAAAACAAAACAATCAAACCAAACTCTACAAATAAATATATAAAGATATAAAGATGTTTAAGCATAAATGTTTACAGAATAACTGGATTAAGCATGAAATAAACCGAAAAGGATTAATATGCCATAAAACAACCAAACCAAATATAGTGGTCTGGAAAGGCCACAGGGTAGACAACTGAAGCTGCCTGCTAGGATAATATGTATACAAATTTGAGAATATATATATATATATATGTATGTATGTATGTATGTATATATAGTCATCCACATACAGTACTGTTTCACACATCTGTGCGGCTAGACAAGCAGCTACCTCAAGCCAGGATCGAAACCCGATCGCTCAAACGACAGTCGGAGCTTCAAACCGTTGCACTATAAGACTGCTGCTATGTGGTCAGTGAATTAACAATGTTTTGACATTGTCCAAATACCTAAGCTCAATTTGTTTACACAAAGAGCATCACTTTATAGGCAAATGGTAATTTGTATATCAGAGGTGGTATATATATATATATATATATATATATATATATATATATATATATATGTTCTGATTATTTATTTGTAACTCAAATTAATAAAAAAACATTTTCGAGGTTATTTATTTATGTTTGGTAGTGTAGAAGAAAATGTATGAATGTTTATAAAGAAAGGTGTATTAAAAATGGAGAATAAATTAAAAAAAAACGGGGAAGGCGGTGGTTGAATCGCCGTTATAAAATGCTCTTATGGTTGTCAACAGGTCAAAGTAGATTTATTTTTAAGAAACTTGCGTTAAAATAACTTAAACGTAATACGGTAATGAACGATGTAAAAAATGCAGAAAGTATTAATAATTGTTTATTGGATAATTTAAACGCGGAAACCCCCCCCCCAAAAAAAAACAAATGGGACGCTGAAAACGTACACAGTAAAACAATACGTTTTATGTCCGCGTTGATTATTTGTTTATGTACGCATGCGCAACCGGAAGTCGTAAACCGAATGTTGGGTTACAACATCCGTTACAAGATCATTTGAGTTTTATAATTATATATATATATATATATATATATATATATATGCTGCTACTCCCACCAATTTAATGCCTCTCACCACCACTTTGCCTAACAGCTGCTGATGCTACTCCCACCAATTTAACTTCTATCACCCCTACTATTTGTGTCTCTATGCTACTCCCACCGATTTAACTCCTATCACCACTACTACTTTGCATTTCTTTGCATTTATTTTGCATTTCCATACACCAAACATGGATATAAATACCACTAAAACATCCGCTGGGTCATAAGAATCATTTTGGTACCTAAATTGCCTGGGTGGGTTGCCTGTAGGCTGACTTAAACTGCGTTACACACGCACACACACAGACAGACAGTAATAGAATTATATGTTTAATTATGCTTCCTCATTTTTTCTATCAATCTCTGTCTCTCTCCTTTTCTCTCTCTCTCACTCTCTTTCTCTCTCTTTATATATATATATATATATATATATATATATATATATATATATATATATATATATATATCCACACATATACTAGGTGGAACGATAATGTTGTCGCCCTGAAAACGCTCTATAGGTTTGTTTTAAAGCTTTTATTAAATAAATCAATTCAGGTAACTTAATTATGTTATAGAGCTTACATTTGTTCAATGTAGCCATCTTCAGCCTCACTCGCCCCCTCGTCCAGAACTGTGAGTATGCCTTTTCGACAACCCGGCGGGAGCTCGGATATCAGTGTATATATATATATATATATATATATATATATATATATATATATATATATATATATATATATATATATATATATATAAAGACAAATGGACAGAGAGAAAGGATAATGAAAAGGAAAATATATTTTTCTTCTCCTTTCTATTATCCTTTCTCTCTATATAAAGATATGCAGTCACAGAGAGGAGAAAGAGTGAGCGGGCAAGAAAGCAAAAGAGAGAGGGGGATAGATTTAAGGTAGGGAAGGGGAGGTAAAATTAGTTTTCAAATACGATTGCGCTTGGATGCTTTCGACGGAAAATATTCATACGCTCAGACGATTTTAGAAATAAATGAGATATCAATTGGAAGCGATTAAGAAATGAAGTAAAAAAAGGGAGGAGGTGGAGGTGGATGCGTGGGAGGAAGGAAAGAAGTGTGAGAAGGATTGTAGGGAATGGAGAGGAAGAATAGGATGAGGGAATTTGATGGCACAAGAACTAAAACGGCAATCAAGCATCAAAAGTGAGAAACGATGGATATGTTGATGAAAGGAAAGGAAAGGAAAGGAAGTTAAGAAGAGCTGAATGAAGAAAAGATAGGGTAGAAAAGAAAGAGAAAGATTATTTAAATGAATTTGGAAAAAAAGGGAGAAATTGGTAAAATCAATGAATAGCATGATGAAATAAAGAACGGAAAGTGTGGAAGAGAAGGAGAAAAGTTGAAAGTAAGAAAGATAGAAAAAAATAATAACACGGAGAAAGAAAGGAAATAGCAGGAAAAGAAGGAAAGGGCGACAAAGAAAAAAGAAGAGAGGATAAAAGAATAAAGGAAATTAAAAAAGTTAAACAAAAAAAAGAAAGAAAAAGAAAAGAAGCAGAATGTAGAAAAGGATAAAAGAAAATCAGAAAATGACAAGGAAAAACATATGGAGAAATTAACACAATAGTAAGAAAAGAAAAGAAAAAAGAAAAGAAAAATAGAGAAAAGAAGAAAGGAATAGAAAGAGAGAAAGAAAATATCAAAAAAGAATAGGTTGAAGAAAAAAAGAAGAAGAAAGAAAAGAAAGGAAAGAAGAAAAAAGCAAAACAGGAAAAAGAAGGAAGAAAAAAGGAAAAGCAAAAGGAAAAATGTAAGAAAAAATAAAGAAGGACACAAAAAACTAAGGAGAAAAAAAGAAAGTATTACAGAAATGAAGAAAACAATAAATAAGAAGAAAAGAAAAAAAATAGAAAAATGAAAGACACAAAAGACAGCAAGGAATGAAAGAAAAATGGAAGGAAAAAAGACAAGGAAGGCAGTTAGAATGAATCAAAGAAGGTAAGAAGAAAGAAATGGGGGGGGGGAAAGAAAAATGGAAACAGAAACAAAGAAACAATACAAGAAAGAAAGAACAAATGAAAAAAAGGAAAAAAGAATAAAATAAAATTAAAAAAATAAAGACAACTAGAAAAAGAAGGAGAGTGGTAAAAAAGAGAGAAATGAAGAAAGTAAAACAGAAAGAAATGAACTATTTATATGAAATATAATACTCGCATTAACATATCTGAGTTTCTGTCCGTTTCGTACTTCCTTTTTTTTTTTTTTTAAAGGAATTTAACGTTACGTTTAATACTTACGGCATTTCTCTTTATAATAAATAAGAAATCGGCATTAATTAAAATATAATATTTATGCGTATTTAACGACCGGGCAACGCCGGGTGACTTGCTAGTTTAGTTATAAAACTGTGAAGTTATTGGAAAGAAAGAAACTATCTTCTATGCATGTATGGGAAGAAAGAGCGTTCTTTGCAGTGGTGGTAATCAGACGAGTTCATGCTGTGAATGCTTTACAGGGGAAATCAAAGATTTTTTTCTCACTCGAGCACCTATCAGAAAAAATTACGATAGGGCAGAAGAATACTATAAACGTGAATTGTGTGGGAAGTATTATATATCACTACAACCATAAGTACCAGTGAGGATCTTCGTTGTTTTTGTACAAATTTGGAAATATATTCAAATTTTCACCGTTACGGAATTCGCTTGTCTTTCGCTCGACTCTCTTTAAGAATAATCATTCAAAATTTCGCTTTTATTTTTATACAACCATAACTGCAATGAGAGTGTCTGTTATTTTCATCAAAATTGGAAATATTGTCAAATTTTCACCAGCGAATAGCTTTATTGCTTTCTTGATGCCTTTGGAAAGGCAAAGGCTAAGGTGATAAGCGATGACAAAAAAATCCGGTTTGGAATCCCGATGGGCGGATGGTGATGTATTGCAACACCTTTCCGGCAACTCCTGCAGCTGCGTTGGCTACGGCCGTATTGGCTTGCCTTTTCGTCAAACTTTGTCTGAGAGGGAGAACCCTGGTATCTGGGAAAACCTAGGTCTTCTTATCACTCGTTCAAGCCTGCATCCGAAGAGCAAATTCCGGCTTCGAACTGTATAGCAACAGCTATACAGTTGCCAGATGATGGAGAAAGCCATTGTCTTAGTAGACAGGGGTTGCCATCATCATTATATAATTAAGAGAAAAGATCACCCTCACTAGATTGTGAATGCGGTTTTATACTCTATCAAAGCAAGGGCAAACGGCATCTCACCTGATGTGCCAATAGTACTTCATATTAGGGCTATCTGGCCCTTATGCGGGTAGAGGATTCCGTCAGGAGTTAGGTACTTTTAGCGCGGTAGAATGAGCGAGCGATTTTCAAGCGATCTTATCAACAGATATAATGGAATACGTCCATTTAAGACGCAAGGTGAAGCTCAGTTCTAAGATGTCATCATGGTAAAGGGAGATAACCGTTCATTTGCACCGAGGCAAAACGAGAATCCGCCCGTTGATGATGATGATGATGATGATGACGACGACGACGACGACGACGACGACGACGACGACGACGACGACGACGACGACGCGTTGGGTTAAAAAAAGTTAAAAGTTACAAGCAACTTTTTATCACGTAGTCAAGGTTGGAAAATAAGATTCTTCACTGTTTTAGTGATTCTTGAATCATTGATGACATGTCAACCCCGCTAAGATTATAACGCACATCAACTACTTGTATAGATATTAAAAGTGTTTGCTGAGTAGTTTCTTTTCTGTCTTTCATTTTTCTATCTTTTTTCTTTTCTTCTTATCTATTCCTTTTCTTCATTTCTGTATTACTTTCTTTCTTTCTTTCTTTTCCTTTCTTTTTTTCTTCTTTCTTCCACCCTTTCTCTTTCGATTTTATCTTACATTGTGCTGGTGAGCAAGTCTTGCCAGGCGGTGATTTTTAGCTCTATTTTAACACTTAAAACAATACGCAGCCCGCTTCATGGCCAACCCCTAAACGTTTCCCGGTTCTATGTTTACAGACACAAAGTCACTTATCACTTCATCTCCGTGTCTCAACAAACGTCTCCCCAAACTTCTTACTCCACCATCAAGTTCACCATACATAAACTATTGAGGAATTCCGTCTTTGTTCCTTCTCAATACATGACCTGTCCAGCGGAGCTACGACTGCACCACAAAGCTCTAATATTTGCATACTAGCAGGGAGACCTAACGTTGCCCGAACTTGAATGAATATCACAGAATGTTCTCTAAAATCATGTTTATTTAATTACTTGAATGAAAGTCTAAAATGCAAAAGTCGGGTATCATGCTTCAATAGTGCTCTAAACAGAAACATTTATTTCGAACGCGCCCCTGTCTTATCAAAGACCTACTGTTGATTTTATACGCAGCATTCTATTTGTACAGAGATAAATAAAATTCCGATATGCACTTGTAGTGTTATGCTCTAGAAGGGTGTCAACTTTGGTCAAAATAGCACTGCTCCTTCTTTAATCGGGTTTTTTCGATAACCGATCTTCAATATTTACCTATGACATTCTGAAACAACACATATCTAAGAACACTCCCAGAAACGTAAAGTATATTTGCGTGAAATTTGAAAAACATCGTCCCAGCACTTTCGGAGTCCATAAGAAACGCACTCATACACCCAGCCACATAGATACATAGATACAGAGAGAGAGAGAGAGAGAGAGAGAGAGAGAGAGAGAGAGAGAGAGAGAGAGAGAGAGAGAGAGAGAGAGAGAGAGAGAAGCTTTGAGTATTATATAAAAATATACTAAAATAAAATAATTCTAAAAATGCAGTTTAAATTTCTGGAAAAACACCTAACTTGAGCATATCGCAGCCTTAGCACTTGCAGAAGCCGATTTCCTGCTAGACAATCCATAAATATAAAAAGGAAAGTCAACTACAAAACGATGGGATAAAACCTTATCTTAATTTGTTAAATAGAAAACCAGGATCATCAGTTTCTTATATTGTAGCTGTTTCGTAGACTTTAAATACAGAATAGCTGATATATATATATATATATATATATATATATATATATATAGTGGCCAGCAAAAGTTTACAATACACATTTGAAACTGTCAGTTGTATTTCTACCTCCAAACGGTAATGAAACTTTTTATAAACATAGAAAATGCATTGAAACTAAGATAGGAACAGTAGGAAAAATAAAAAAATAATAATTTAACACAATGCGAAAAGAAAACCCAATAATAAGCAACGCAAAAGTTTGCAACACATTTACAAAATAATATCTAGTATTTTATAGCATAACCATTATTGTTGATTACAGCATTAAGACGTTTTGAGTAATCTCCTACGAACTTCTTACACGTGTCTTGTGTTATTTTATTCCATTCTTCCACACAAATTCTCTCCAATTCTCGCAGATTTGAAGGTTCTCTTCTATGAACTCGCAATTTCAATTCTCCCCGTACATTCTCTATAGGTTTGAGATCAGGACTGACTAAGCCACTTTAAAACATTTACTTTATTTGAATTAAACCAATTTTCTGTGAGTTTCACAGTGTTTTGGATCGGTATCATGTTGAAAGATCCAGTCTGAATTCAATTTGAGCTGCTTCACACTTTCTTTAAGGTTTTTCTCCAAGATACTTCTATAAAGTGCTCCATTAATTTTTCCTTTTATTATTTCCACTTTTCCTACACCTCCTGCACATAAACAACCCCAGATCATAATGGACCCTCCTTCAAATTTTACTGTTGGAATGGTGCTTTTTGAATGGTAGTCAGTATCTTTTTTTCGCTAAACTTTCGGTGTTTTGGAGTGCTAAACAATCAATTTTGGTCTCATCTGACCAAAGCACGTTATGCCAAAACTCTAGAGGTTTGCTTGCAGACTCATTTGCAACAACCAGCCTAGCACAAACATGCTTTGGCTTAAGAAGGGGGAGTTTTCCTTGTTGATCTATAAAAGATGTCTTTAAGGTGAAGGGTTCTACTGATTGTGTCCTTTCTTACTTTAACTTCACTGTTTTCTAAGTCCTTCTGCAGCTCTCCAAGAGTAATTCTGGGCTAATTCATAACCTTCCTTGTTAATAACCTTTCAGCACGTGTGGTTATTTTTCGAAGACGACCTGATCTGGCCAAAGGAAGGGTTGATTTGTGAGACTTGGAGTGCCGAATTATTGTTCCAACAGAATTCAATGGAACCATCAACTGTTTGGATATTGTTCCATATCACAATCTCCGTTGATGAAGACTTACAATTCGTTTTCTGAGCTCTTGACCAATCTGTTTATTCTTTCCTACGATGTGGTTGCTTACAATACGGTTATTAGATAAAGAATGATGCAATACTTTTACTGATTGCTTACTTCAATTTCTATTTGTTGTAGGGCTCAGTTGGGTCCACAATAAGGACACGGAAAAACTCGTAGTAGGTGGTGTACAAGTGTATTAAGGAAAGGTACAAGGACATAGAGAAAGAGAAAGATAAATATAGTAGTTACAGGTATCAGTAAGATCTCGCTCCCCCAGGTACAACATCTGTTGAGATCTCGCTCCACCGTACGAGCCTTAGGAGCTGATTATATTGGATCTGGACGAGTCCATTATGGGGTAAGATCCGGGCTCACAACACTATTACACATTCCTGAACATTCTAGAAGCTTCTAAGCATTTTACCATGATAAACTGTAATACAATTATTGAGAAATCTAATGAATTTGATATGTGTTGTAAAATTTTCCGGTGCTAATTACTGAGTCTTGGATATGGTTCTATATCACAATCTCCGTTGATGAAGACTTACAAGTCTTCGCGTTGAGTTAAATTGTTATTTTTTATTTTTCCCACTGTTCCTATCTTAGTTTCAATACATTTTCTATATTTATAAAAAGTTTCATTACCGTTTGGAAGATAGAAATAAAATAACTGTCAGTTTCAAATGTGTATTTTAAACTTTTGCGAGGCACTATATATATATATATATATATATATATATATATATATATATATATATGTTTCGAGGTACAGAATTTATAAATACATTTGAAAATAAGTGCCCCTTTGCATTTCATCAGGAGAAATCGATAGCATTGAAATAATACTAATGACAAATAAAAAGGGCGATGGGGGATTTTTTATAAATTAAAGGTGCCAAAAAAAGGACGATTAAATCTAATAATTTAATTAATAAAGCGTGTAAAAAAGCGATTAAAATAGCACGGCAAAGGGGGGGGGAATGGGGAGGTGGTCAGAGTTCCCCGAAGAGATTTGACGCTTTTAGCAATTTCTTTTTGCCGACACAAAGAAGGTTTACGAGTTGCAATAGAGGTAGATTCTTAAATTTTACCATGATTTTTAGAATCCGCTCTGTGAAGTATCTCAAACCATTCTATTTTATACTTATTAGCACAACAAGGATTCTCAACCAGATGTTGGCCAATAGCAGAGTCCAAAACCCTAGAGGAAGGGAGACTTACAGATCCCGCTCTACCCTATCTAATCTTGGATGGAACATGCTGGTTTATACGAGTTTGCAAATGAAAGGAAGTCTGCCCGACATAACCAGCATCACATTGGCATTTAAACCGATAAATAATGTTACTATTTTGGATGTAAGGCAAACGATAGTTGCAAAAAGAAGGAAAAGCAGTATATACCAAACGCAAGAAAACAGAGTAAAAACAATTAATAATACTTCCAACAATCTGTTTACTTAATTTTGTACCATTATCCCATATCCACGGTAATTTTAAGGAGACAGGGCATTTTAAAGGGTCCAATATTTTAGGGGATTTAAAATCAGGGATATTTTCATTAGTAATGGTTACCCTGAAGACCTTATTAATGATTGTATACATAAAACGGTTGGGTTCTAATATTAACCGAGTAAAACAAGAATGCCAGTTTTTTGGACCCGTGATATAATAAGATGTGCGCAAAGAACACGTGAAATTTTGATATATTTAATTCTTCATGGTTTTCTGTGTATCTGTCGGTCAGTATATTTCGCAGTACACTTTTCCCTTGCCCTTTCTCTATACATATCTCTCTCTCTCTCTCTCTCTCTCTCTCTCTATATATATATATATATATATGATGATTGCAACGTCTTGTCAGACGAGTACCACTCCCTCAGACATTTAAAATCCATGAGCCCAAATGCCTGAGGGAGTATCTATACAAAGATGATGTTACAGAGTCTTAGCTTTGTACGACAGCTAAGTCTCTCTCTCGGTTCAAAATGTTGAGATCCAGCAACAAGCAAGAGCAAGATAGCCAGCAACAAATTAAACTGCAGGCCAGCTTAATGCGGGTACTGGTCTCCCGCTTTATGGTTTTTTAAATCAGAGATTTGCTTCTCCTAGAAAGGTTGCCTTCACCACGGCTTACGGGAGCCCTCTCCACCCCAATACACATATACACACACACAAATATACACGGTGCTAGTTGGCCGTTGACCCAGAAAAAGAGTTCATTCGCCCTTTGGAAGGTCTTGATTTTAATCCTCCAGGGAGACTAGCCGCCCTCCTCACCAAACAAGTCTGGTGGGGGAACCAGTTTAGTCGCCGGTGACCCGACCATGAGGCAGGTAGTACTGGGTTACATGGTACCAGTAGCATATGACATGACCTATATATATATATATATATATATATATATATATATATATATATATATATATATATATAATAAAATAGAATCCGTGTGTCGCTGTCGATTCATAGAAAAAGAGACAGAAGATTATACATAGAATATACAAGTTCATAAACATGCATATATAAAGGGTGCCCATAAAATCTGTATTATTAAATTATAACTTTATTTGCATTTGCGAGAAAAAAATTGTAACAAAATTCAAATAAAGTGATAACTTTTTAATGTACCCGGACTTTATGGACACACACACACACACACACACTCTCTCTCTCTCTCTCTCTCTCTCTCTCTCTCTATATATATATATATATATATATATATATATAAAGCTGAACGTCTGTGTGTGTGTGTGTGTGTCTGGTCACGAATAGGCTCCTATACGGTTGACTATTTAAAAAAAAAACTGATTACATATAATGATAGAAGATGTATCGAGGATCAGGAATGGGTATGTTTGATCTGGCAGAACGGTGATTCATAAAAATTGTGGGGTCTGCGTTCGCGCCTGGCCCCCAAAGTATGGAAATAAAAAATGAAAACAAAAACGTTAACAGGGGGTTTTGATATAGATGTACATAAGAATACTTTGATAAGTATGTTCCACCTTAAATAGCAATGATATAATAAAATTGTGGGGGGGTCTGCGTTCGCGCCTGTACTCCATGGAAATATGGCACAAACTTTAACAAAGACTTTTTATATCTATTTGCGTAAGTATACTTTGATAATTATGTTTCAGTTTGAAGAATTATGGTATAATAACATTATGGGGTGTTCGTTCGCGCCTGTACTCCATAGAATGTAAACATGTCAAAAAGTTTAACAACGTTTTTTAAAGGGAGCGAGAGTCCACATTAACACTTTAACTTTAATCTTAATTTACGTTAACTTTTATGTATTTTTTTGAGTTGAATCATATTGTGTCGAATAAATTCACCTCATAAATTTACGTTCTTATTAAAGTGAAAGAAAAAATGTCGGAACTTTATACAATTCTCGACACAAATTTTGCATAACTCTGTTTTTTCCTTCTCGAATTGCACGTGGCACTCTTTTGAAAATAGATAAATAGATAAATAATTAAAAAAAAAACGTTACATGTTATCGTGTCAAAAGAAGGAAAAATCCCACTCACGTGATTGCGTGTCTTTTTAAAAACATTAACATAACCTTTTTATTTTTATTTATATATTTGTTTAAGCTTTTTTGTCATTGTACGAGAAGGAATTCTGTTGATTACAACCCTTTCTGCGTGTTCTTTACATTACAATAGTACAACCCTGAATGCGACGGCGCTATACTACGCCGTTCAATACTGTAAAACTGAAACGAAGCAGGTCTGCTTGAAAAGAGCGCCATTTTCTTCTTATTCATATTTATATCGATTCTTTGCGTAAAAAACTAAAGTAATTACGTGCTTACTTTTTTAATATCCCATTTTGCTGTTTCGGATTATTTTACTAAAGTAGATAAAGCTTCATTATTTTTCAAAACTGTTTTTGTTTCTTTGTTTTTCGATATTTCGTCGATATTATTTAGTAAGAGTGCTTAGCTAATCAGCCAACACACGACTACCCAAAAAATAAATATACAAGAAATAAATATTACCATAGTCAATAAAAGTTCAGTTCATGTTTGTTTTTGTTTGAAATAGTTTTTAATGCTCTTTACTTGAAATAATTTCAGCGAACACAAAATTAAATCCAAATTTGAGGCGATAACTACTTAAATGAATTTTTATATAAACTACACATGCCATAATCGAATATTCCTCAAGCACAAAATAACGGAAAACATTAAAATATGTTAATAAATATTCCTTACTTTGAGGGAATTCTCTTAAATTGTTAACACAGAATGCTCAGGTGCCCCTCCTTCAAATTGAAAACGGGGCTCTCCATTTAAAAGTCGCTGCCATTTTGATTTTTTTTTAAACCGATTCGTGAATTAAAAAACAAATTTTTTTTACAAACTACTTAAAAATACAAACCAATGAACTTTTCTACCATAAAATAACTTTTATTGACTATGGTAACATTTATTTCTTGTATATTTATATTATTATTATATATATATAACATTTTCTCTTTGTAAGGAAACATTTTGTTGGTCACTCTTGGCTACGAATGGAAACAAAGTTGATATAAAAATATATTTTCGCGAAAATTATCTTTACTTTCATCATGTTTTGCTTAGGGTAAAATTTATGAGTATCAAAACCTATATCTTTACAACCCCCTTCTTTTCATAACCTATCACACTTTCATCAATCACAGTCCATTTTCTGTAGGCTGTTTTTGAACCCAGTCAACGACGGGTACTTCTGCCAGTATATATATATATATATATATATATATATATATATATATATATATATATATACTAGCAAAAGTACCCGTATTTGACTGGGTTCAAAAGCAGCCTACAGAAAATGGACTGTGATTTATTAAAGTATGATAGGTTATGAAAAGAAAGGGTTATAAAGAGATAGCTTCGAATTTGGGGGTATCAAAACCAAAGCAAAATATGATGAAAGTCAAAATAAAATAGATAAACCCTATAATTTATTATACCATACCTGTTCACACTGAAACACTTATCACAATATTCTGTGGATCTATATTAAAAAAACTTGTTAAACATTGTGACATATTTCCATTCTATAGAGGTCAGGCGCGAACGACCACCCCATAATTTTATTATACCGTATTGGTTCAAACTGAAACATAATTATCACAGTATAATTACGAAGATAGATATGAAAAGTATTTATTAAAATTTGTGCCTATTTTCATTCTTTAAACGTTTTTTTTATTTTTAAATTTTTTATTTTCATACTTTGTTGACCAGGCGCGAACGCAGACCTCACAATTTTAATGAATCACCGTTCTGCCAGATGAAACATACCCATTCCTGTGTCTCGATACATCTATCATTATATGCAATCAGTTTTTAAAAATAGTCAACCATATAGGAGCCTATTCGTGACCAAACACACACGTACATGTACATGTACATACATTTATATATATATATATATATATATATATATATACAATTGATGGATATTTAGATGGTATTAACTTTATTCTTTTATTTAAATCTTTTTTCATCCGCATATATATATATATATATATATATATATATATATATATATATATTTGTTCATATATAAAAAGTTAATTCTTGGCTCGTTCAAAATCGATAAAACCATATTTTTACATTACCAATTTAATTGAAATTTTCAGAAAATCTATCTCTAAAGTCAAGGAATATTTTCATATTAAAATAATTTAACATTGCGAATTAACAAAATATTAAATAAAATAAAAATATTTATCGTAATTTCGAGACTGTCCACAATTTCATTTCCGGTAGAAAAGAGCCTTTCACTTGCACCATGCGTTGACGACTTTCGAATTACAACATTTTACTATCTACTTAACAGTAGCCAACGTAAGTACGTGAGAAATTAATAAATGTTTTGTAACTTTTTCCTTACGTGGCATCTAACGACATTCGGTTTCCAAGAGTCTATTTTTTTTGGCTTAAAGCTTTCCTGGCGGAGCCTACCTAAAATAAATTTGTCTAATTCTTAATTTCTTATGCTATTGAAAAAAAAATAATATCTCGGAATTTTGATAAAATTTTCCATTAAGGCCCGTCTCACGTTCGTATATAACAATATACTTTTTTGGGCGGGCGTTTGAGTTCCATGACGACCAGCAGACTTATCCGTTCAGGTAAATTAAAAATGTTTGTAAGTGAGAAATTATCAATAAATGGTTTAGTTACTTTTTTTTATAATTCATGAAAAGAGTTCAGGCAACGTGAGAAATTATTAATAAATGTTTAGTAACTTTTTTCTTTTATTATTCTTAAAGAGTAAAACCTTTTTATTCATTAAAAGAGTTAAGACAACGTAAATAAATAAATAAATAAATGTTTGTACGCGTGACAATTATCAATAAATGGTTTAGTTACTTTTTTTTAAAAATTATTTATGAAAAGAGTTAAGCCAATGTAAATAATGTTTGTAAAAGTGCGAAAGGCAACGTAAGTAAATAAAAAAAAATGTTACGTGCGCATGCGTTAACCTTGACTAAGGAGGGACTAAAGGAACGACCATTAAATAATTCTGCGGGACGCCATGGAACTCAACGCCCAAGGAGTACCAAAAATAGCTTTCATGATATGAAGAAATTACTTTTTCGAAAAGTGGGTGATCACTTTTCCATGTAAATTTAACTTAAAATGAGCACCCACTTTCTGGCCACCTGAAGAAGGGGCATTTATTTTTGTGTTTATCGGCTTAAAGGTTTTTTGACAAGGCAGTTTTGTACGCGAGTGCATATTTAACAGCCTTCGTTTATGCTCGCGCGTAGTGTAAACAAAGGCTACGTCTGTGAAATGGAAAATAGTCCCAGAGTTCAGGTGTTATTACATGCAAAAGAAATCAAACAAAAAACTTTTTAGCCAAGAAACACACAGAAAAATGCTCCTCTCTCAGGTGGCCAGAAAGTGGGTGCTCATTCTAAGTTAAATTTACATTGAAAAGTGATCACCCACTTTTCGAAAAAGTAATTTCTTCATATCATGAAAACTTTCTTTTTGCGACGGTAACGGTTTGCAGATTCGTTTTTAGCACGGCGAAATCTACAATAAAATGTTTTGTTATATACGAGCGTTAAACGGGCCTTAAAGTAAAATAATACCGGATTTTTTTTGGGCAGATTTGCCATTTAGTTGTACAAATATTCTTAAACCAGGTAATCACTAAAAGGGACTCTTAAAAGTCGTCACCTGTATCGAGCAAAAGTTTAAAACCACCGATTATATGCCAGCCTACGTCACGGTAACATATATTGAGTGAGTTCCTAAAAAATATTTTTTTATAGTTTTTTAGTTTAAACTCATTTTCCCAAAATTCTGCAAGAATAGCAATTTTTTTTTTCATTTTAACCTTCTTTTTCACTTTTTGGAGTGGATTGCTGTACTAAGAATACAAGAAACATACATTTTCTCTTTTTATTAGCTCTTTCCATTACACCAAATTGAGCCACTGCAACGCGTGGCAGGGTACAGCTAGTATTTATATATATACACTCGCACATACATACATAATGAAAGCGTTATCGCGTTGTTCTCTCTCTCTCTTATTAATCGATAATAGATTAAACCTATCAATATTTGATTTTTTGTTTTGTTTGGCTTAACAAGCAGCGATATTTCGTGCTCGAAAAGTTTCACCGTGTAAATACAAATAAACATGCCGTCTTTCTGATTGGCTGAATACTTACGGGAAAACACGAGAAAACTGGAAATACAGTTAACGCTACACCCGTGATTTGGTTCCGAGAAAGGCTGAGAGATTAAACCACATCCGACCTTTCCCAGTCCTCTCTTTTTCTGGTAGTTTGCGTAATATTCTAATTAAAATATAAAAATTGCCTATCGACATTTATTTTTTATTACATTGAAAGACCTTGAAGTTACCGTGCTTATAATATAAGATATAGATTATATGAAATTATTTATTTAGTACGTTATATATTTTTACTTTAAAGATTACACATTAATAAGAATAGACACAAAAGTAGGTACTCATTTTCGGAAAGCTTATCACCTTGCGTCCTTTGTTTCAGTCTACGGTATTGACATATAAGAATATAATCGTCCATCAAATTATAATTTGCAGAACTTGGGCTTTATCAGCACGTAGAAATATATAGTTATAATATTCGGTGCTCGGTAAAAATGTCAGCGGTAAAAATGGCAAAAGTGAAGAAATAGGTAAAAATGATACTTTTATAACGGAAAACAGGACCATTCGAAAAGTGAGAGCTAAGCTTTGATTCTCCTAGTTTAAAATAGGGCTAATCCTCTTAGTCAGTTTGGTTGGGTTCGAATTCTGCAGAAGCACCAAAAAATAATCATAAGTTTTATTTAATAATTATTTTATTATAAATATTTATGCATAATAATTTTACAACAGTCTAAATAAAATCTTACCGCTGTCATATTGACCTAAATTCAACTTATGTTTAAATCTTGAAAATGGAAACTTAATTCAATGATTTGCTCGCTGGCAGTCACTGCTTTTAATTTTCTTGTACCAAAACGATTTTTACTTGTTAAGAACATGTTACAAAGAAAATTGATTTACAATTTAGATTTACAAATAATTAAATAAAACATTTTTTATAATAGAAATGTTGGGTTTGTTTTATAATAGACTTAAAACGTTGATTCGGTTCGAAAAACAAGTATTGTCGAGCGTTATGTGAGAATAAGGAAAATGATCAACACGAAAAGATCATATCTTTTGAGGTTTGATAATGACTTAAAAATAAAAAATAAAACTATTTACTGGTAGAAATCCACCCAATGAAAGCTACTGACTGTGCTGAAATAATAAGATTATTATTTAGAAAGCCAACCTTTAAGATGAAGTTGAAGGTTCTATTCTTTACTTTCATCTAACAATTTAATAAATAAATAAACTTGTGAAATTGAAAATCTCGCCGGAAGTTATATTACTGATGAAGTTTGATACCGAGAAAATAATCTGACTAAACACCGTTGCCTGCTAACTTTAATTCGGGTACTCTTATGGTTTGCCAATATTTATAAAATTATCAGTGCTTTTGTTTTGTTTTTGTTTGTTTATGTTTTTCCATAATTCGCAATTTTAACTTTTTTTGTAAAATAAAATGATCTATTACTAGCAGAGATATCCGATGTTGCTCGGGATTGAATGATGATCAACGAATATTTCACATTTCCATCAGTTTATTGTCATCGAAATCGGTGACATCGTCCGTTTTTCAATCAAATCGATTTATTGCCTGCTCTAGTTGGAGACCCGCCGCGGTGCACAGGGAGGAAGCTTTAAATGCATCTTCGCATTAACTTGGTCCACAATACACTGTAGTCTACATTGCACTGCAGAGAACCTACTGTTGATTTTATAAAATTATTTTTTATATAATGGCTTGAATTAAGGTTTAAAATGTAAAAGTCAAGTATACTGGTTCAATAGTGCTCTAAACAGAACATTCATTTCAGACGCGCCCCTCTCATATCAAAGAACCTACTATTGATTTTTTATAGGCCTGGCCTTTCCGCATGTGTTGCGATAATGGCTTTGCTAGGGTTATAAATTATGATGAATAGTTAAATGGATAGAGAAAGAAAGAGAATGGATATACAAGCAATAAAGTTATAAAGCCCTTATCTCTACATCCCTCACGCTGGCTCGCTGAAAGAATCAGTCAAGCCAGCAGTAAGTATTTTAATTTTTACGTTGAGCCTCAATCAGTCCTTATCAAAAAGCCTGCACCTCCCTACCAGTGTAAGGCTTATTAAAAAAAAATTTTTTTTAGGGGGGGAGAGGGAAGGGAGAGACTTAGCTCTATTAAAAAAAAAAGAAGTGGAATAGGAGTTCTACCTTTTCGTTTCGAACGATCCTAATTTTCCATTGTAAAATAGCCGTTATTACCAATGTATTTACTTTTGCCATATTTACCGGTGCCATTTTTGTCGGTCCCATTCTTTCTGTGCCATTTTTTTCCGGCTCCGTTCTCACCAGTGTCATTTTTACCTAAATTCATAACATGAAAAGACTCGAAAAGCAACATTAAGAAAATCTTTTGTTTGAACTGATGGTGACTATGTAGAACAAAAGGTCCTACGTTTAAATTGTACCACACTCGTCTTTGTAGCTCTTCAACTCGTTGAGTTAAAAACAAATAAGAAGCTTTACTTCGGATGCTCACACACAGCCATCGTTCCTCGCAACGGATGACTACGTAGTAAAATAAATTATAGAGCATAAAAGTGTACTCGCTTTAATGGTACAACTCTCCCCAATTTTTTGATATATAAGAAATAGGCTTTACTTCTGGAACGGCCGTGGCGTGTATATATATATATATATATATATATATATGTATATATATATAATTATGAATATATATGTATGTGTGTGTGTATGTGTGTGTATGTGTAATATATATATACATGCGAAGTTGTTCCATTATATATATATATACGTATATATACCATACACACATATATACATATATATATATATATACATATATATATAAATACATATATATTTATATACATATATACACACACAGACATATATATATTTATATATATATACATATATATACATACATATATACATATTTATATATGCATATATATATACACACATATATATGCACATATATATATGCATATATACATACACACATATATATATGTCATTTTCTCACGGTTTAATTTATATATATATATATATATATATATATATATATATTTATATATATATGTCATTTTCACACGGTTTAATGTTACTTTAGTCGTAAATAAAAGCGAACAATTTAATTGTTCCCAGGCACCAAGCAAAATACCGTAAAATTCAGACGGATCACGTCCGCCATATTGTTTTTATTTATTTTCTCTTCCTGTTGTCATCCGCTCTTTGCATATCTGCTGCAATTAAAGTCTCCACTTTCTTACACTTCAGGTAAAAACATGCCTGCATACTGGAGATCGTTTGTGGAAAAGGAGAAGGGAGAGATAAGCGAGAAAGGGTGAGATGGGGGACGGAGTCCGCGGAATTACAGCGGGCGCCCTTTTCAGTATGCCCATAAAACAATGTGTCGTTGCTCAGAGTAAACCGTAAACGCACGCAAGATGGAAATATGAGAGAAAAGCTTCGTCCTGTTGCCAATATTTCTCTCATTCGCTGTCAGCGTTCGATCATGCACGCACAAGGAAAAAAAGAATACATCAACGCCATGCAATATCATAGTTTTTTTATGCGTGCCACGTGATGTGTCGCATTTTTTTTTTCGGTCATTTTTTCTTTTATTAGTTTTCTTTTCAAGTTTCATGTTTTTGATATGCGCTACTATCCCCAGGTAGGGCTCTCCATCTGTCGGGCGCCTTTTGTAGCATTAAACGTACACTTTGAATCGACACACCAGAATATCTTCTAAAACGTTAACGCCTACTTGATAACATCCTTACCTGTCTTACGTCTCTCTGCATAGTGGTTTGTCAGGGACCCTGACATGTGGACACTTCTCATTTGAAGTAATGGCACGGCAAAAATGGCACCGGCAAAAATGGCACCGGTAACCCTGATCAAATATAAAAAAACAAAAAAAAATAAACAAAAACAAAAGTGTTCTGTCTTTTCAAGCCATCCTGCACCCGGATTGTGGACGCGGCCATCCTATCTATAATTAGAAGGTAGCTTCTAATGAAAATAAATAAAAAAATAAAAAAGCTGTAGACAATGTGTAACGCATATAAAATATTAATAAAATAAAAAAATACATGCTGATAGACCGACACCCAGGATAAAAGTGCCCCTCAACCCTAGTCTAAACCTCTAGGCGAGAAGAGGCAAACAATAGCGTAAACCTTTCTATCTTTGAAAGTGTCATTCCAAACATGACTGGGTCCTACTAAGGTCAGCCATCGTGGAAACGGTCCTGGTTCCCTATCTTCATCATCGTAGCCCCCCCCCCCCAAAAGAAAAAAGAAGCCCCCCCCAAAAAAAAAAACAAAAAACAAGAGACTCAAAAACCCGGCCGTGGTCTTTTGTTTAAAAGAAGGAGCTGCTGTTTTGCTTTCATTGCTCAAAGTTTGAAAAGTGAAGCAAAATATAAAAATGAAACGAAATAAAACGAATCATGGCCAAGATGATAAAAGTAACCGACTTCCCTGAAGTGTACATGTTTACATCATCAACGCTCTGATCCCCGTCTAGCATCAATTGAAAGGAATGGCTCTCGTCTTGGGGGAGGATCCATATTTTGACAAGCTTCTTGGTCTGACCTTTATTCCTGATCTGAGATAGAATTCGTTGCCAAGGCCGATGGAAAAATGGTGGAATCATTTTACGACTCCAGTAGTTATCTCACTGCTGATGTAATTCTTTACCTGTATAAGAGCTAAGTACGTCCAAGGATGGTCAGGAGCTGCTAGAATTAATTCATCCTGCCTTGACAGATTTCAAAATAGACTTCGTAGCTTAGCGAAAGATACCCGTTTCTCTTTCCTGCAACCTCTTTTCCACAGAAGAGACGTTGCGAGCCTGTCTCTTCTGGATCTTTATTTTCATGGCAAGTGTTCGTCTGAGCTCCAATCTATGCCCCCCTCCTTGCCATTCACGAAAAACGCTCGTTTAGCTGAAACCACGATCAATAATTTCCTCCACTTTGTGCCTAAACCTAAACGTAGATTCTATGAGCAAAGTTTCTTTCTTAGAACTGCTCGCTTGTGGAACTCTGTTCCGTTTTCCTGCTTTCCAACTGACTACAATATGGTCGTCTTCAAGTCCAACGTGAACAAGTTCTTGATGAGCTTGAAGTAATCCAATTTACCAAAAGTCCACTACTAAAGATTACTACGATATTTTCCCATAGACTTTTTTTTTTTTACACAGTGGTCACCACTTATCAAGGCCCGGAAGCCACTCAGGGATAAGGGTTATTGCAAGTACATTACGTTAGTGTGGAGATTTGATGAAGTATTTACTTAAGGGGACGGTTCATTAGGAATTTGTTAACGTTGGACTTGAAGACATCCAAGTTGTAGTCAGGTGGGAAGCAGGCGGACGGAATCGAGTTCCACAGGCGTGCAGTTCTAAGAAAGAAGCTTTGTTCATGGAATCCACGTTTTGATTTAGGCACAGATAAAGACTACCGTACATATTAACCCTTATCCTCAAGTAGCTTCCGCCCCTTGATAAATCGTGACTTCTTCGTAAAAAAAAACAGTTATCACATTAAAATTTGAAAATGCATTTTTGCTTGAAATTGAATTGAAACTGGAGTTGCTTGAAGTGTGAAATAGTTGAAAATTGTTTTTTCACGCTGTCTCTCTGTATATAAGCATTCATGTATTTGAAATAGAACTTTTGTTGGTTTTCCACGGTTATTTTTTTTTTTCAAAAGAAATCTCTTTTCTCCGAACTCGATCACGTGATGCAATCTGAAACACACAGGCTAGGGTCGACACTTTTTCATCTAGATTCAATATCTTGTGAAATCCTCGAATGACTGTCAGACCTTGATAAATTGCGAATCCCTTGGAGAAAACATGTTGTTTTTAATTATTCATCTGTCTCAAACGCTTAAGTTTAAAATAATTATTTCATTTTTGTGTCACGTTTCAGTTTTAAATAACATTTTCGTTAGATCCTGTTTAATCCACCCTCTTCACGATGTTGGCTTAATAATTTTAATGCAGCCAAGACAAAGCCTTTATCTTTTTACAATAACACTCTAATCTGCATTTGGCCTCAATTGAAATAAACGACTCTCATCTCGAGGAAACACCCTGATTCGACAAGCTTCTGGAAAAATAACTTTTACTCTTGATTTGAAATGGAAGATTTGCATCAAATCTCTTGTCAGCGTCGCTGAAAAAGTGGTTGGATAATTCTACCGTTCAATCTCGGTATCTAACTCTTTACGCAATCATCTACCTGGATAAGTGCCAAATACGTCCTAAAATGGAGTACTGTTTTCACATCTGGGAAGGAGCTACTCAGAGCATCTTTTTCTGCCTTGACAAAGCTCAAAAGTAACTTCGAAACCCAGTTGGTGATATCATTTTCTCTTCCTTGCAATCTCTTTCTCACAGAAGAGACGTTGCAATCCTTTTTCGGTTCTATCGTTATTTTCATTGCAAGCACCCAACTGAGCTTCAATCTATGCCCCTTTGCAAAACATTCACAACAAACACCCATCTAGCTACAACTATTATCAACAATTTCCCCAGTCCATATTTGTGCCCAACTCAAACGCAAATTCCACGAACAAAGTTTCTTAAAACTGTGTGCATACGGAACTCTGTATCGCGGGCCAGCTTTACATGGTGGTTTTCAAGTTCAATTTGGACAACTTTTGCTGAGACGTCCACTTAAATAATCAAATTCTACCCAATGCCTTCAACTACCTATCGTTACACTGTTGTTTCACTGGCCACCTTACACTCATTATCACGGATCCTCGAATGGCTTTCAGACCTCGATGAATGGTGAATCCCTATTCCTTTTATCTGAAATTTTTAAATTTATTTCGTTTATTTGTAAGTTTTAAATATTTGTTTCGTTCACTTATTAGTTTTAAATAAAACTTTCGTTTAAAATACCTATTTCGTTTACTATAAGTTTTAAATACCTATTTCGTTTACTATAAGTTTTAAATACCTATTTCGTTTATCTGTAAGTTTTAAATACTTATTTCGTTTATCTGTAAGTTTTAAATACCTAGTTCGTTTATCTATGAGTTTTAAATAATATTTTCGTTTTAAATACCTATTTTTCGCTTATTTGTACGTTTTAAATACCCATTTCGTTTACTATTAGTTTTAAATAAAATTCTCGTTTTAAATACCTCTTTTGTTTACTATAAATTTTAAATACCTATTTTGTTTATCTGTAAATTTTAAATACTTATTTCGTTTATCTGTAAGTTTTAAATAATATTTTCGTTTTAAATACATATTTTGTTTACTATAAATTTTAAATACCTATTTCTTTTATCTGTAAATTTTAAATACCTATTTCGTTTATCTGTAAGTTTTAAATAATATTTTCGTTTTAAATACATATTTTGTTTACTATAAATTTTAATACCTATTTTGTTTATCTGTAAATTTTAAATACCTATTTCGTTTATCTGTAAGTTTTAAATAAAATTTTCGTTTTAAATACATATTTTGTTTACTATAAATTTTAAATACCTATTTTGTTTATCTGTAAATTTTAAATAGCTATTTCGTTTATCTGTAAGTTTTAAATATTTGTTTCGTTTACTTATTAGTTTAAAATATAATTTTTGTTTTAAATACCTATTTTGTTTATCTATAAGTTTTTAATACCTATTTCGTTTATCTATAAGTTTTAAATAACATTTTAGATTTAAGTATCCATTTTGTTTATCTGTAAGTTTTAAATACCTATTTCTTTTATCTATTTGTTTTGAACAAAACTTTCGTTTTAAATACCTATTTCACTTATTTTATTGTTTTTTAAATATAATTTTCGTTTTAAATACCTATTTCACGTATCTTATTGTTTTTTAAATATAATTTTGGTTTTAAATACCTATTTCCTTTATCTATCAGTTTTAAATAGCATCGTTTTTAATGACTATTTTGTTCATCTGTAAGTTTTAAATCTATTTCGTTTATCTATAAGTTTTAAATAAAATTTTCGTTTCAAATGTCTATTCCGTTTATCTATAACTTTTAAATATCTTTTTTTAATCTGTAAGTTTTTAATTTATTTCGTTTATTTGTAAATTTTTAATAACATTTTCGCTTTAAATATTTATGCCGTTTTTCTGTAAGTTTTAAATACTCATTTCGTTTATCTATTAGTTTTAAATATCATTTTCGTATTAAATACAGGTTTCGTTTATTTGTAAATTTTAAATCTTTTTCGTTTATTTGTAAGTTTTAAATGCCGGTTTCGTTTATCTATGCCTTTAATCTCATTTTTTTTGGAGACATATTTAATCAACTTCTCCACGATGCAGAGATATAGACAAGGTCGGTTTTTAATGTTGGTGGCAAGGAGAATCTTACTGCTTCCAACAGGTTGGGGACGACAGTTTATGTTTTTTTTTTAAGTTAAGGAGGATTTCTCCTCATCCTAGTGGAGATAGCACATATGTATCACCCTCCAGGATCAGTTGGTATTTCACGCTAAAATTTGATAGCAATTTCGGCGGTCCGTCAAACATTTTTTTTTTTAAATAGGGCTTCGTTTGTCTGTAACCCGTAAATTTTAAATACTATTTGACATCACTAAACGCGTAGATTGAATAGACGTATCTCATGATTATTGCTTCTTGTTTAAGCGCATGCGCAAGAAAAAAAAACGTTGGGTTGTACGAGGAAATCAATAATATTTATATGGGAAATTTCTGTTTTTTGGTTTGAACATTTACTTTTATAAATTTCCATTTTTGCCATGCTTTCAGAAATCTTTATTTCGCATGTACCTTTTCGCGATTCAAGAAACATGGTTGTATTACAGTTTATTTCCGGCACGAATATTATTTGTTTGACTTTTATGCCTCTTTGGCCATCTCCCGTTTTTTAACGACTTTCGAAACCCCACCCTGTAAAGGAACACAGCCATTTTGCACGGAAGATTTACGCTATTACTGCAATAGTAATATACAAATCAACTTTTGTGTTTCGGAACTCTTGAGATGAAAATCATTTATTTATTTTATTTTATTTTTTTTCACAAAGAAATCACCACTTATCAAGTCTCAGAAGCCACTCGAGGATAATGTTTAAGAGTGTACAGTAGTCAATGGGACAATATCATAGTAATCGTTAGTAGTGTAAATTTGGTAAATTGGATTACTTAAGGGAGACGGCTCATCAAGAACTTGTTTACATTGGACTTGAAGACGACCATATTGTATTCAACTGGAAAGCAGGAAAACGGAAAACAGTTCCACAGGTGTTCTAAGACTGAAGTTTTTGTTCATGGAATCTACGTTCAGGTTTTAGCACAGATAAAGAGTGGGGAAAATTATTGATAGTGTTTTTAGCTGGAGGAGCGTTTTTCGTGAATGTTTGGCGGGAGGGGGACCATAAATTAGAACTCAGACGAGCAATTGTCATGGAAACAATGATAAAGCAGAGACAGGCTCGCAACGGCTCTTTTATGAGAAAAAGGTTGCAGGGAAGAGAAAAGGGTATCCTTTACTAGACTACGAAGTCTATTTTGAACTCTGTCAAGGTAGAAGCAAGTAATTCTAACAGCAACTGCCCATATGTGGCAAGAATACCCATCCTTGGAAGCACCTGGCTCTTATATAAGTAGATAATTTCATAAGCAGGTAGATATCTACGGGATCAATGGAAGGATCCCACCATTTTACAAGCGACTTTAGTTCGAATAATCAAAATAATAGGAATAACCACTGTTCTCATATTGAGTGTTATTTACACAGCTGTTCGGTCGATGTAACCCCCGATCTTATCCATGTGTATCTTGTGAAACCCAGAAATCTTTCTGTCGAACTCTGGAATCTGCATGGAATGTCAAACAGGACTCGCAGAGGTAGCATGCTCTCGTCAGACATGACTGGGTAGAAGTCCATGCGCTAAATAGAAATAGAAAAATAATGGAATTTCTAGTGAAATCTTACACAAAAAAGAGTCCTTGCCCTTTTAGTTAAGAGCAAAGTACAGTATCTGTTTAGAATATATACTTCATTATTTCTCTCCTCCATTAATGAGCAAAAGGTCTACTAGAATAATGCAATGTTTATTTGTTTCCGATTCCAGAGCACTTTATTTTGGAAGTTGGATTTTCCTCACATAAAACGACATCGGCTTTGTACTTAAACCTGTCTTCTGTTGAAAAGCAAGTAAATACGAACAGCCGTTTCGCTTAGATTTATAGGTCCTAAAGTCAGGGTTTAGTATTTTAGATTAAAATAATAATCAATGCCAAGACGTGGCGTATGCTTATCTGTTTTGTTTCTAGAGTTTACTATAGCACTCATCCAAAAAATCATAAACTATATTCATCGGTTCCGATTCTATTAGCTTGTATGTCCGTTCCAGTTTGCTGGCTATACTAGTCATAGCCTTAAATCAGCTAGTTTTTTCAGCAATGATGAGAATATTTTATTTGCCCTAAACCGCTCTATTTGAAGGGGTGGTTTAGTGTTATCTGTTTTTGTTTTAAACATTTTTGAAGTAGCAGATAGTCTAAACAAGAATTTATCTTGCAATAATTTATAAAAAATATTTAATCAAACAAATTGCGCCTGGGATTAAGAGAAGCAGAAAAAAATAGTCACCGCTCTGAAGCTGTTAGTCATCTGGGAATGAATGGTGTCTCCCTTGAATTTTGGCCCTGTCGGTGGGGCATTAGAATACGCCGACTACCTCCCTGCAGAGGGTAAAAGTCCCTCAATGGGGGTCCTGGATATGACCTTAAACTATATCTGATGGTGAGGCCCCAGCTTGTGGGCCTTGGGGAGTGTGGCGCCACCCTTTAATTACCATTGCTCCCAGCTTCACTCTGACCCGGAGTGGTAGTACCTGTTAGGGTCCCAACTATGGATTAAATAGAAACCGACGTGAAAACAACAAATATATTCTATTAAAAAATTTTTTCTTCAAAATCTTTGGATTCGGCATTAAAAATCCGAAAAGGGATAATATGCCGTAAAACAAAAACAACCAACCAACCAACCCTTGAATTTTCTTTTCAATATTGATGTGGGGTGCTTTTGAGTTGCGGTTTTCTTTGTTGTACGTAACTACGGCGTGACACGGCCGTCGTTACACAGTCTTGTTCGATCGAAAATGACGTCATACACTTTGGTACAATGGAGACATCGAAAAATTAAGCGGATTTCTAAAGTTACTAACAACACTACAGCTTTATTTAAAAACTTTTATTGAAAAAAATCAATTCAGGTAAATTTATTATGTAGTAGAGCTGATATCTATTCAATGTATTGTCCTTCAAATGCCTGCCTCGATACTTGTCTGAAACTAGGAGCATACCTTTTCCATAAGCGCCGGTGGGAGCTTGGCGAATACTTGGCGAATGGCGGCGATCAGGTTAGCTTTGGTGTTGATGGTGATCATGTTGGTGACGTTCTCGATGTATGACAAAACGAAGTAGTCCAGTAGGTTCAGGTCGGGAAAGGAGGTGGGGCAGTGCGAGAAGTGTACAAAGTCGTAGCACTTCGTCTGGTTCTCTTTGAACTTTTGGGCCAGCGTCGATTCATACAGTCACACCCAGAGTCTTGCACCAAGGGATTACCACACTTTTCAGCACATCAAGGTACACTTTGATGACTTTCAAGCCAACTTCGATATCAGGTGGGGTGATGTGACTCTCACTTGAAATCACACTAAAGACCACAATCGTGGCCGAAAACTTTGTTTTCGTCACCCTGGGCATGTCCCTGCTATTCGTGGCAATCCAGCAATGCATTTTGAGGGTGTTTGCAATGGTCCTGTTGTCATAACTTGGATCGGTAGAGATCATGAGTTGTACAGCAGCGCATCTCCGATCTCGCTCGTTGAACATTGTGTCACTTTCAGACATGACAGAAGGCTCCTATCGCTCTTGAGATTTGTACACAACTGGTTAACTAGTAGATGTTCTGTTTTCTATCAAACGGAAATGGAATCATATTTTTTTTTCTAAGGCGTGTATATTTGTCTTAGTCTATCTGTTGATTCGTTCAACTTTTTCTTAGAAACTTTTGGGCCAGTCTGGCTGAAATTTGGCATGGACCTTTGTTATGAAAAGGTGCAACGAAAGACGTGTTATGGTATACGTTCGATGCGCAATTAGGGATTTATATAGATTAGTCTCCACAATACTGCATTTACTCTAGAAATGTTCTCAAAAAACTACTAGGCTGATCTGGCTTAAATTTTGTATGAACCTTATATTTGATTAGGTGCTGCGGATAAAGTATTATAGTATTCGTTTGATACTCAGCTAGGGATGAATAGGGATTCGTAAATGAGCACAAATTTCACTATATAAAACATTAATTTAGCTAAAACTTTCATTCTAAGTTAATGGGCTATAACTTTGAACTGTTTTTAACGGACTTAAAGTCTAATATGTATGTATGTATGTACGTATGTATGTATGTACTACGTACGTATATACACATGTATGCATATATATATATATATATATATATTTATTAAATTCATAAGAACAAACGACATATGTATGTGCATAGATGTTTCTGTAATTTCCGGTTACAGAGAAATCACATCATATCGCGATATCCTTGGCCCTGATGACGTGATTTCTCTGTAATGGAAATTACAGAAGCATGTATGCACATATGTAGCCGTTTGTTTGTATAAATGAAATTAATAATATATGCTCTGTTAACTCGTTGAGCACCTTTTTTGGAAAACACATGTTGTTTTAGTGGATATACTTCTAGGAAACGAAATAAAACTACCGCTATACTTATATATATATATATATATATATATATATATATATATATATATATATATATATATATATATATATGTTATATACTATCTCTTTATCTCTCTCTATATATATGTACATATATATAATGTCGGCAAAAGAAAACATAAAATAAATAATAAAATAAACAATGAAAGAATTACAAGATAATATAACGTGGCACATGTGTATTTTTTGTTCTCATTTTTGAAGATATCCAAGGGAAGACGATTCAAACAGTTGTTAAAGTTTCGCGTAACTTATCGGTAAAAGCAAAACAAAAAAAAACATTAAATGGAAAATAACACAAAATAATACATTATGTGAACATTTATTGAAAATGACATTTTATAGCTTTTATAAGGTAATTAGAATTTCGAAATAAATTACAACAGGAATTTTCGCATTAATCTGAAAATGTACAACTTAAAAAAAAGACTTACCTTTTTCGTGAATGTATGTCATATTTTTAATGAAATTTTTAATGAAGTCTATCGAAAAATATAAAAATACTGTAATGAATAAAACAAAAAACGAAATTTTAAAAATTAAACTTTCGTAATTAATTAAGATAATTAAATATTATAAACTTTGAGAACGTCTTTAATTGTCTCCCCTTGGAATTCTTTTAATATTTATAACAAAAATAATCCATGAAACGTAAAATGAACAAGTCTTAATCTATTAATATTCCTATGAAGTGGAGTTTTCTCTTGCTTGCTTTGACATTGACATAAAGCCTACTTTTTCTATTTAAATATTATTAAAACGAACTTTGTAATATACCCAGTAATGAATATGCAAGCGACTACATGTAGGTTAACTAATTTGTATATTCCTTTGAAAAACGGGCGTTAGATAATTAATTATTCATTTTTATGGTTTCTTATTGAATTATTAGTTTCCGTTTATTATTACGCTGGTTCCTACATAGGACATAATTGCGTAGAATTTAAGATGAAAACGTGCTTGCACACGAATATATATATATATATATATATATATATATATATATATATATATATATATATATATATATATATATAAATCAGTACAGAGAGAAAATGGAGGTATAAAAACTATATAGTAATATAAATAGAGATATTTTTTTCTTTCTTTAATAGGTGTATACATCAATTGTGGTATTTTGGCAAAAAGGAACCCTTTATATCATGATATTTTGAAGCCTAATGTTTCTCATCAGAAGAGTAGAGAGGATGCTAGATAATATATATATATATATATATATATATATATATATATGAATATGACCATATCGGTGTGTGTGTGTGGGAAAAGTCTCTACCAAACTCCTCTCTGAATATTTTGTCTTTAAAGTTGAAATTTGATATACAGGAACCGCCAAGAATACTTTCGATTTCGTTTTTATCCTTTGAAATAGCTGCGAAGGTGTCAAAATAAAAAAAAGCAGTAAAAAAACAAAAAAAAACAGAAGAAGACTTTACCTTAGGGTAATTTGACTATAATCGTATTTTGTGCGCATGCTCTGATAAAACGTAGATCAAACAACGTTATTTTTGCAGTTCTTGTGTACGTATTTATTTAGGTAATGTGCCAACGGATAAGGCTGGAGAACCATATGTTTTGGTTTCGATTCTAGATGATGACACACAAGTTAGAATTCCGAGGGTTCGATGTGTATATTGAATGAAATGAGTGTTGTTGGTCCCCCGACAAAAGGAGGGTGGACCTGTAAATTTACCCTTGTCTGTTCGTCTGTCCGCACTTTTCTCAACACTATATAGCTTTAGAAGTTTTTGAAATTTTGCACAAACATTAAACATGACATGAGTACAAAAGTAACAGAACGAATTTTCCGAGAAAACATTGGTTGCCTCCCCCCCCCCCGGGGTGCCTTTCCGGATTAAAGTGGCTAAAATTAAAACTTTTGTGCTTATTCCAAAAAAATTGATGCCTTGGATTTTTATAAAACTTTCTGAAAATTTGTAACTAACTGATTTCTATATAATTTTGTTTGTCTATACATGGCAATAACTCTTGGGTGTGCCATAGGGACTCCATTTCTTGTGACTATTTTACAATAGTTGTCCAAAATTTTCCGTGTATATCCATTTATTAGCAGTTTTGATGCTGAACTCAAATTTAATATGTTAAGGCCTTGGGGAATTTTGTTGGGGCTAAATGAAGAGGGGCAAATGATGGCCGTAGTCATTTATTTTATTTGAATGGTGCAAAATTCAAATTTACATATGTTAAGGCCTAAAACTGCACCGTTTGTTCATTTTCACCAGGATTTGAAGTCCTCTGGGTACTTTTGGGGCTAAATTTGGGAGGAGGATGCTGAACTTAGTCATTTTTTATGCCTCATTTACTGTGAACTCACGGGGGACCACGTATGCTTCACTTGTTTTGTTTAATTTGCTGACTGATATTTTATTTTATTATATGTAATATTTTCTAAGGTGTAAATAAGTCTAGATGATGTCATACAAATAATTTTTTTTAGTTTTGAAATCACTATTATATATTAGGTACAATATAATAATATATAGAGAATTGGCTCTATAGTGAATACGAAATACGCATGAATTGAAATGGAATATTTAAGCGTTTGTTACGATAGAGAAACCCGCGGTTGTTTGCTAGTATTTATATAAATATCGTATATGATGTATGTATGCACGAGAGAGGCTAAAGAAAAATATTAAGAGCCTTATGTTCAAATTTGTTCACGTACACGGTAATAATGGCAGTCGAACATGTAAAAACCCCATTCAACCCTTCCATTTAAACTCTTCTGCTGCCTTCGAACCGTTTAAACTAATCGTATAAAATAAGGCGATAAAGTACATCTTTGCTTCCTGTCACTAAAACTGTCAAATGGAACCCTTCAAACATAGCGACTTTAGAGATTTTATAGACATCGATTTTCCAAATTTATTTCCCCTTTTTAATAAGTGAGGAAATAAAATAACATTCTTTGTCCTTGTTCATGTTCTTTTTCGTCTCTCTCATTCTCTTTCTATCTCTTTTCTATCTATCTATCTATCTATCTATATATATATAGATAGATAGATAGATAGATAAATTTATACATAAATATTTATATATGCTGGAAAATATGGAAATAATTTAAACATATATATATATATATATATATATATATATATATGCTGGAAATTATAGAAATAATTTTCCAACGTGATGGACAGATGTAAACGCTACAAACCAAAATTACATGTTCATCGACGTTTTGTCTTTATTTAAAGACTTCCTCGGGATCATTGGTTTGAAGAAAAGAATCATCAATACAAGACTGAAAAATATAATTATTGTATTCGTAATGTATAAATGGATATTGTAGTTCTATTTTCGAACGAAAAAAAAAGCCGTTAGCATCTAAACTGTGTGCATCATTTACGGCATTGAGTGACTGTGACTTTTAAAACGAACTGAAGAGCCAGTGCTCAAAACAACGAGATATTATAAAAAAAAGCTGACTGAGAAGCCATCAGACATCTTATCATAGATGCCCCATGGGGAAATATTTTTTCTCTTCCTGCTGAACAGTGCGCAAATGAGACCACTGAATGATTCCAAACAGCAATTGAAGCACATGTTCCCATGCGGAAATTTTATACTCTCCCCAATGGTTTACTTCTACTTGCGCAACTGCCATTGCTCAAATGCAGCATGCATACCGCAGAGTTAACCGACATAAATCCAGTTCAAACAGACAGAAGTATATAGAAGCTAGAAGAAACGTTAAGAAATAAATAGCGACAGCTAAGAGAGAATTTACTGAAACCACTAAAAAAACGCATCGAAGCACAAAAATTAGGAACTCGTGACTTCTGGAAAATCTACAACAGTGTAGTAAATAATGGACAGTCAACAATTCCCCCACTAACCAACAATCACGAGGTTGTTTGCTCAGCAACCAAAAAGGCTAACATGCTTGCCAGCCGATTTGCCTCAAACTCCACACTGGACCCTTCCAACCACCCCCTGCCTGACTTTCCTTTGCGGACAGACGCCACGCTAGACGATCTAAAATCACCCCTGCTCAGGTACATGCTATCATAAAAAACCTTGACACTTAAAAGCATGTGGACCTGATCTCATCCCAGCTGTGCTATTAAAAAAGTGCTCAACCGAAGTAGCTCCAGTTCTCTCCAAACTCTACAACAAATGCCTTAATGAATCATGCTTTCCGGGCTGTTGGAAAACTGCTTCTGTGGTACCAGTATTCAAGAATTCTGGTGAAAGAGCTGAGCCATCAAATTATCGCCCCATTAGCCTCCTCCAACTTTTCGCCAAAATATTTTAGACCATAATTAACCATGCTCTAGTCCGGCACCTTACAGATGCTAAACTTCTGACTGACCAACAATATGGATTTAGACAAGCCCGTTCCACAGCAGACATCCTCACTGTAATCTCTAAACGTATATACCATTCACTGGACAAAGCGGGGGAGGGCAGAGCGTTAGCTCTAGATATATCTAAAGCTTTTGACAGGGTATGGTATGAGGGTCTCCTCAGGAAACTTAAATCATACGGTATCACTGGTAGAATATTTAACATAATTAAATCCTTCTTAGATAAGAGAAAAATCCAGGTTGTCCTCGACGGTCGTACATCTAAACAGTGTGATATAAATGCGGGAGTGCCTCAGGGGTCTATCCTTGGACCTCTATTGTTCCTAATATTTATTAATGACCTCCCGACAAAACTGCCTCTGAGATGGGTATATATGCTGATGACACCACACTCTATAACAGGCATGACAGGAAAACATATGAACACATAACTAAAGAAATGACAAAAACACTAGAGGATGACCTCCAATCTGTAGTGGAATGGGGACAAAATGGATGGTCACATTCAATGCTGCCAAGACTAAACTGATTTCCTTCAACAATTACAAGAAACCTTCTCTGCCACCAATAGCAATGGCCAGTGACTCCCTGTCTGAGAGTACATCTTTCAAACTCCTTGGCCTAACGTTCACACGAAACATGAGTTGGAACGATTATATTGAAAACATTGCCAGGGCCGTTGCGAAGAAGGTAGGCTCTCTCTACCGTGCTAGAAAACTACTGACACCTGAAAGTATCCTGTACCTCTATAAGGAAACCATTCGTCCATGTATGGAGTATTGCTGTCACATTTGGGCTGGTGCATCTGCTACTAGTCTCTCGCTCCTAGACAAGGTTCAAAAGAGAGTCACCAATCTGATAGGCCCTGAACTGACATCTAAGCATCAGCCTCTGTCCCATCGACGAAACGTTGCACCCTTTGCCTGTTCTACAAGTATTTTAATGGTGAATGCTCTGACGAACTGCAGACACTTGTGCCCCCACGACGTAGACACCTTCGACAAACCCGACAGGCAGCTAAATCCCACCCCATACAATAGAGATCCCTAGATGTAAAAGATCTTTCTACTCCAGTAGTTTCTTCCCCAGAACCGCTAGACTCTGAAATTCCATTCCAGGTCCCTGCTTCCCCAACTGTACTGACATGCAGAAGTTCAAGTGTAACGTGAACCGACATCTTGCTGCCCAAATTCCAACATAGTGCCCCAGTAGTTGCTGCCCCTGATAGTAGCCCGCTACACCACAGTGGCAATGTGCCTTGTTTGGGGCGAAAATGTAAAAAAAAA